>NW_028277053.1:8762500-9062500 GCF_059951505.1 Python bivittatus | reverse complement strand
CCTAAAGACACTGGCTGAATTCACATATTGTGCTAAGCCATAAAATATAGTTTATAAACCATGATGGCTAAGTTCACACAGCATACTAAGCCTGAAGCACATAAAGCACATTACAGCTTAGCCTGATGTGTGAGAACAAGTACAATCATAGAGAACAGATCTCCTAGTGCTGAGGTTTAATGCTGTCCCGCAGCACAGAACAATTATCCTTGAAAGAAACAACTCTATGTTAAGAAGGGACTATTTATTTTAACAAGAACAGACATTCACTTATCATCATCAATATCAACCAACAAGTCTTTTCTCCTTATCTGGCTGGAGGCAAACAGAATGGATAAGGAGCTTCTACAACCATTCTGGAGGCCTGCTGAGACCCACATGGGCCCAGACCCATGGCAGAACCCATGCTTCTTTAGAAAAAGAAGAAAAAACCTCAGCTCCCTTTGTGTCAGCCCTTCAAGGTAGACCAGACTAGAAAACCAAAGTTATAAATGTTGATACTGCTTTTATTGTATGGTTACAGGAACAGAATCTTACAAGTCTGAATACGCTTCTCCCCTCCCTCTCTTTATCTTCGTGAGAACTAGGGAGGGTCATGTCAAAGACGCTTTCTCAAATTACATTTCTGCTTTAGACTCAAATTTCTTTTATTTGACCATTGTCTTGGTTGCAACTTTTCCTCCTGTTCCTCAAGGTTGTTCCTACAACTCATTACACTTTGCCAGAGACCTCTCTCCTCATTGCACTTGCATCATTCACTTCCTTCTCCATACCTACAAAGAGATTGTCCACCCTCTGCTTTTTTAATCCTCTACACATTTTCTGCCGCAAGCAAAAGAGGGAAGAAGCAATGAGGAAGCCCTGTTCAGTTGACATCTGGATGGTGTCCTTTAGAACTTTAGAGAACCACATGCAAGTAGGGGTGCTGGGGAGAACCGTGCCGAACTGAACTGCCCTCAAACATTTCCTCTTGTGCTCACATGTGGGATTGACCTACCCTCCAGTGAAGCACAAGGACTGCCACAGCGAGAGTGATTTTTCTTTTTATCCAGGCCTGCAGCTTTCCTCTGAGGGCAAGCAGACATAAGAACTCTAAAGCAAAGCGTTCTACTGAAAAATGCACCAAAGGGGAAATATTAAGCTGATGCTGCTTTAGCAATTCAGCCTAGTAGTGGACTTCATTTCAGAAGGATCTTTCTAAGGCTTTACTCCGATTTGTTTCCATTAACCTAAAGAACAATAGGAAGAAAAATAATCCAACCTCAAGCCGAAGCTCCCAATTTTGCTCCTGCCAGACAATACCTGGAGTGGCTTTACGCTGCTGATTCTGCATGACTAATTGATTGCTTCGGCTGGGGGTTAATTAATTAATTAGTAGCAGGGCTGCATTAAAGATTGGCGGCATTCAGAGCTCTCCTAATGGGCACAATCTACAAAAGCTTTATTAGTACATAAAATGAGTGTTTAAAACCCACACAGCAACTAATATGCTATAAAATTACTTGCTTCATTATGTATTTTAGTTACTTTCTTCACATTGTGTGGTATCTCTTCACCCTCTTTTTCCCCCTTTCTTTCTTTCTTTTTTCTTTTTTCCTTTTGCCAGCCAGTTTTAACTGCCTATTTGAAATCAATTTCTCTAATAATGGGCTTAATGAGCTCATCAATTAAGGCTGCCATAATGGAATGTAACTCTGTGGTTTCAGTTATCAGTTAAACTCTGGAACTAATTTCCATGCTTCATCTATCAAAAATGATTGGCTAATATTGTTTAGCTCCTGCTTCAGCCCGATAGGGAGACCCTCAGCCCTTCTCCACTAATGTCCGAAGGCCGACATTTTTCTTGGGAGAGAAAAAGGGTGGGAAGAGAATTGGGAACAGGGGAAGAACAATGAAGAGAGGGAGCAGAGAACCATTTGGCCATTCCCTAGACCCGGAGGGAGCGTGATTGTCTTTTTCAAAGCCAACATGGTAATTAGTCGTAATGGATTACATTTTCAAACATATTAGATAAGATGATCGTTCCACATGAAAAAACCCATTATGAGTTTACCTCTCTCTCTTTTGCAGTTTTAATAAGCAATGGCCTTCTGTGTGACCCCTTTAAATAACAGTATAACTAGCTAAATAATATGTAAATATGTATTTTGAAACATGCTTTCAGAACTAGGTCTCGGCTTAGGTTTTCTGACTAAAAACGCTTGAGTCTACAACTCTGGGGTTGCAGCAGGAAGGGGAAACAGCTGTGCTTTTCACAAGATCCAGCCTGGCACAGGCAGATTAGGACTAAGAGTAGGAATCGAGTTCAGAAATGAGAAATTTCTACATACAATTTTTAAAGAGGGGGTAAGGATAGCATTACTGGATGGCATTTGATTTCACGACAGGCCATACTAACTCAACATTTCTAGTCAATAATGCCGTTTTGTGATACGGATGGTTCCTTTGGCATCCAGCCTGAATAATGGTGATTAGGACATTCTCTACTGTACAAATGCAAAGACCAGAGTACAAATGTTCATTTTTTGGTGTTTTTTGAAATGCAGAAGTCATTGAAATGTTTGCTTTGTTAAGCTCACCACCAGCATCTTTTACAAATCTTTTAGATTTCCTGTTCTAAATTATACTTTAGAAGAGAGGATCCAGATTTAAAAGAATAAAGAGATAAGTGACATATTTTAAATTTACTCTTCTATCAAGGGAAACAGAGCCATCCAGGGTTCTGAAGCATCTTTGCTGTGATTTGTCCCTTGATATAAAATGAAAATAGAAGGTATGTGAATGAGGGCATTGATTTATTTAACTGCTGGTTTCTGCTCTATGCTTTGCATTTCTGGAATTCTTGGAGCAGAAAATAATAGGAAATAGAATAGGGGGGAAAGGTAGTAAACAAAATAGCTACAAAAACAAGGAATTAGCAGCACGTGCCGTATATTGTATCCCAATGCCATTGCTTGAATACCACATTTTCAGAGAAACTAAAATCACACACACAGACAAGAACGCAAAGTTTCCCTCAAATTGAACTCAACCCTTGATGATGCAGTCAAGGGTGTCCAGGGGGTGTGGCCAGAAGGCTCCAAGATGGCAGCTAGGGTGGCGGACTGAAGCTCCGCCCATTTTTTACGTGCAGTGCAAGGGGAGCTTCAATTGCATCATTGTGGCTGCCATCTTTATTTTGTTTTTACCACCCAAAGACTAATCCCAGGTTACTCTGCTTACCGGTCAGCTATCACTTAGCATAAAAAAAACATTGCCTTAGAAACTAAGCATCAATGCCCAAAACGCTTGCTGCAGAAAGATGGTGGAGAGATAAAGAGCTATCCCTTAATTACCCTTCATGGCTCATTGCTCCCCCCACCCCGACACACAATTAATTGTGTGATAAAGGAACAAGGGACTCCACATTTGGGGATGTCATGTAACCCCAGGGAAAGAAGAAAGAGGCCAGCGGAACATTTTTCTCACTTTGGGCAGAATCTGCAGTTTAGCAAGGCAACCTTGGAATCGGCTGAGGATCTTCTACATTTTCTTTTTTTAATCAGTATTTTTTTAAAAAAGAAATCCACATCCATTTGCCATTCACATCTTGAACATGTGCCACTCATGAATGGAACTTAAATTTATCTGACGTCTTCTTTTAATGTACAGTCTTTTTTAAAAATGTAACTTTAAAAGTGTAGGCACTTTTTAAAAACACAAGCACTCTTGACAGGCTTGCTTCCTTGTCCTTTTTTTTCTTTTTTGCATGCATACATCCAATCTGTGTCTTTTTTCTGAATTTATTTTTTGCTATTTTACTTGATATGGTGCAAATTTTTGACCAAGGAAAGATGGGTACTCCCAAGGCACTTCATGCAAGAGTGGAATCCCATTTGGGGGGACGTTGCAAATTCATTCTCATGGCAAATGCATTTCAAGTTCCCAAAAGGAGACAGAAAATGCCAAATGCCAAGACAGCTTAGACCTAAAGTGAGAACATGAGCTTGCTTTCTCTGAGAATCGGACACCCATTTCCTTATCTGGTACTTATTTCTCCTCCTCCTCCTCCTCCTCCTCTTTCTCCTTCACCTCCACCACCACCACCACCTCCTCCTCCTCCTCCTCCTCCTTCTCTGGTACCTGGTTAAACAAACTTTGCAAAGACACTCTTTCGATGTCCTCCTACCCTCTCATTTTAATTTCTCAGAGAACTAGGGAGAGGGGGATAAAGGGAATCTCAAATAAAACAGGGAGCAGATATTTGTGGAAAAGATCTAAAAATAGCATGGAAAGAAATACTCGATCTGTTTTCAGCTCACAGGCTTCCCTTCTGTATCGATATTCTACGGAGCATTTCTCATTTGATTACAGAATTAGAGGGTTTCTGTCAATGCACATCAAGTTCTCATGTTCTGTGCTGGTTGAAATACAATGGAATATTATTTCTATTAATCTCAAACAGTGAATATACAGTGTGGCTGACTTAGTTTTCACATTTATGGCTGGAGGGGTCCACATGGGGGTCAAAAAAGTCACTATGATGGCCACACTACTGCAGTCAAACCCCTTTTCTGACACACACATACACACACACACACACAGGCACAGACACCCTGTCTTGTGGACACCTCTATCTATGTCTATGGATAAGATAAAAGTAATCTTCTTTAGGGAGGCGTCACTGAGGAACAGGAAAAACATGTAATTTAGATTAAAAACTGATTTCATCAACTTTGTAAGTGGGAAACATCCATATTTAGTAGGGTCCCCCCCCCTTTTTTGGGGAACACTCCCTAAAAAGGACTAATAATTGTCATTAAAAAATATATATAAATTTGTACCTTGACCCCCGGCTACTGCCTGGATAACTCCCTGAAGTTTTCTTGGCAAACATTTTTATGGCTAAACCACATAATTATTTATTATTATATACTAGGTGGGATTTAGGAGTTGATTTTTAAATGCACCCACGATCCAATAGCTTTTGATTCTGTTACCACTGAGGTTTGGGGAATGAACATCGCCTTTGATTTGTGAAACAGCAAGGCAAAAATCTGTATTGCTGATGGGTGCATATTTTGCACAAGACCTATCAGGAAGCCAAAAATCCTTGCAGGTGCCAGGCCATTAAAGTCTGTAGCTTGGGACTACAGCAATAAAACCTAACCAATTAGTTGGAAAGAGTAGCAGACAAAGATGTCCTCAATCTATATACAGTATTAAAAAAAAGTTAGAAAAAACTTTGCATCTCAATTTGAAAAAGTCTGCATTTCCAGTCCAGCTTTGATTTCTGCATCACTGTGTACTCTTGGGCTACCTTTAAAAACTGTTAATGAATCTCTGTTTATCCTTAGTGGAGTATTGCTGTGATTGACTGAAAGCAAGAAAAACCTCATTTTTATATTAAAAAGCCAAAAGCAGATGACACTTTAATCCCTGGTGCTATGGCTCCGCCTTCTGTTTTAATAAATTGCTTTTCATGACAGTGCAAGAAAGTGGCCACAGTAGTATCTCCAAGCAGATTATTTATTTATTATATTTATAACCTGCTGCAAACAGGAGAGCATATGCAATATGTTGTATTCTGTGCCATGCGTGGGGAGAAGGAGTTGTCCATCTTGATGGACAATATACCAACAAATCAGAGGCACACCCATGGGATCACCGCTGTCAGGACGCATAGCAGAGACTGTAATGCAATGCCTAGAAGCTATACATACACACATGTATGTATGTATTTAGGTTCCACACATACAACCTAAAGTATGGATCCGATATGTACATGACACCTTTGTTATAATAAGAAAGGAACTACTAGAGAAGACCCATGAAACTTACCAACAACATCTTCAAAGGAATAAAATTCACTAGAGAGGAAGAAAACAACAACACACTACCCTTCCTGGATATCCTGATCAGCAGAGGAAACAACAGCAAATTAAAAACCCAAGTCTATCGGAAGACAATCCACACTAATCAAGTACTCCATTACCAAAGTAACAACCCAAGATCCCACAAAAGGAGCTGTGTAAGAACATTATTAAGTGAGCACAAACACATTGCAACAACCCAGAACAGCAGAAAAAGGGAAAAGACCACCTATACAACATCTTCCAACAAAATGGATACCCACGTAACTTTATCAAAAAGTGCCTGACCACTCAACCTACTACAACACAACCCACACAAGCCATGAAAAGGATCACACTGCCATACATCAGAAACATCTCAGAAACCACCAACAGATTATTACAACCATATGGCATCTCTGTAGCACACAAACCAACAAAATCACTCCAAAATATCCTAAGTAAACCAAAAGACCCAGCTGCCCAAGAAGAAAAAACAGGAGTCATCTACAACATACAGTGTAAGGACTGTAACAAACACTACGTAGGACAAACAAGCAGAAGACTAGCAGAGCGCATCCATGAGCACCAACTAGCAGTCAGAAGACATGATGAAAATTCCTTAATTGCACAACACATGGACAGACTCAACCACAGTTTTAACTGAGAAACTGTCAGCATTTTAGACCAAGCCAAATCCAAATATGCAAGAGAATTCTTGGAAGCCTGATATTCAGACAAGGCAGCAATTAACCGACACATAGAGATTAACAGCATCTACATACTATTCAAAAGAAACAAAAGACCAGAAGATCGCCTCACCAGTATTCAATCACCAGCAATCATCTCCAGCAATCATCACCCAGATAAGCAAAGGTCACCACCAGGCACACAATCAAGCAGTCAACATATGCTAATCAATGAACTACCAGAAGAGCAAAACAGAACCCCCACCCCCACCAGCACTGGCAAAGCAGGCCACAGCAGATAAATAGAGAGCCACCCTCATCTCATTTTAGCACTGAAGATGTTACCTAGCCGGGTAATGAAACGTTTGCAAGAAAAGAACCAAGCTCAGAGAACCCCAAGGACTCCATTGTTCATCTTTGTATTACTAAGTCTTTTTGCTTTCCCTAAAGCTTTGCTGTAGTCATATCCCCTTTAACTGAATTATTGATATAAAACATGCTTCAGTTAACTTATACTACCTTTATATTGAAGTAAAAGAATATAGGGCAATTGGAGTTCTTTTTTATATTGGCTATTTATACACTGTGTGTGCATCTAGAATTGCAAAGGGCATTGAGGATTCAAGGAAATAGAGCCTCCAATAGAAGAGACTATCTGTAGCTCAGGGTTAAATTGTGGAGTCCTTGGTGCTCTCTGAGCTTGGTGGTTGGCTTGCAGATGTTTCATTACCCAACTAGGTAACCTCATCAGTATGAGTGAGTGTGGGGTTTGTGCCCTGTTTATTTACAGTAGCTTGCCTTGCCAGTTTTGGTGAGGGTGTGGTTTCCTCCTTGGTGTTTCCTTGATTAGAACTTTGTTTTCTGCCTGAGTGTTTGTCTGGTGCTGCTCCCTGCTTATCTGAGTGTTGGCTGCTATAGGGGATGCATCTTTTTATTTCCTTCCTAGGTTTTTTATTGTCTCTTTTGAATGGTGTGTAAATGTGGTTTATTTTTATGTGTCTATTGTTGGCTGATTTGTCTGAATGCCAAGCTTCCAGGAATTCCGTAGCGTTTTTGGATTTGGCTTGGTCTAAGATGCTAATCGTTTCCCAGTTGCAACTGTGGTTGAGTCTGTCCACGTGTTGTGAGGTTAAGGAGTTTTCACTGTGTCTTCTGACTGCTAGCTGGTGTTCATGGATGCGCTCTACTAGTCTTCTGCCTGTCTGTCTGCATACTGGCTGTTGCAGTCCTTGTTGTAGATGACCCCTGTTTTTTCTTCTTGGGTTACTAAATAGAGCCTGTTCTAAACACTTATCCACCGGCACATACACAATACATTCAGATTTTCTGGCATATTCCTGCAGGCTTACAATGGCCTGTTTTAGTATAGAGAAGAGGCCATCTGCCTGTAGTTGCATTTGGCCAAAGAGTTTCCCCATCTATTATATTTTGTATCAACCTGTCCTGACCTTTAATGCAGAGTTAGAACTATAAGGTTAGGGGCCATAATCCTTAAAAAAAAAAATCAGTTATGTTGGGAGAACATGCCTTGTCATGTTTAAAATGTTAATTTTTCATTCTGCCAAAAGGATTGATAATTCCAGCCATGTGCCCTTTGGAGAGCTGAATGGATCAGACAGTTTTAAGAAATAAAGCTTCTTTTGCCCTTGCTTCTGTCAAGGAAAGGGTCGTATGTGCAGATGTTTACAAGTGTTTGCAGTATTAAAAGGAAGGTCCCATTCAGCTCTGGCTAATTTGGATATTTTTTCCCTTTTGCGTCTGCTGCAAAAAAGGGAAAAGAGAAGAAAACGATGTCCTTTATATAATTTCCTTAGTAAGACCTCACACAGTTTCTAAGTTCCAAGAATAAAGAGAAAGCAGGTTAAAAGCATGCTGGATCAAAAGTCAAATTAAATCCAGATTGTTTGTTCTTATTAACTGATACTTTAATAAGATAAACTGCAGTGACAGTACTTAATTAAATTGACATGACTTTTTTTAATAGCAATGTAGACAACCTTGTATCTCAGAATGACAATTTTATCTAACCAATAAAACAGGTAAAATATCTGATTTTTAAAATATAATCAAGTAAGCATGCAAAAGATTTATTTCAGCAAGGGCTAGTTTGAAATAGACAGTTTTCAGAGTATGCAGTGAAAGGCAACCAATTTTTCTTTCTTTCTTTGTAGGTAGACCACTTTTATTATCCCCATTTTGCAGATAGTAGGCTGAAGGTGCTGAAACTAAATCCACAGGTAAAATGATATTTGATCAGGATGTTTCCAATTTTGTGCATTGCATTCATACTCTAAAGCAGTGTTTCTCAACCTCAGCAACTTTAAGATGGATTTCAATGCCCAGAATTCTCAAAAATCAAGCATGCTGGCTGGGGACTTCTGGGAGTTGAAGTCCCTGCATCTTAAAGTTGCTGAGGTTGAGAAACACTGTTCTCCCTTAGACATCTCCTATGTCAGGATCCTCTTTTTCAGTGCCTGAAGCTCCTCAAAGTGAAGCCATCAAAATTCATCTGCAAATAAAGGAGGTCTGAATTTCAGCAAAAAATAAAGTAACACCAAAAATTAGTGTCATGCCTCCAACCAGGTTTAAAACATGCCCAACTTTAAAAGACAAAAGACTCAGCAAAAAAAAAAAGACACCCCCCCCCAAAGGGGCTGATAATGCCAGCCACGTGCCCTTGGGAGACCAGATGTTTCCAGATGTTACCAAAGAGACCAGACCAGGCGGTATGTGCAGATGTTAGAAGAGTTTGCAGCATTGAAAGCCCGGCGCTCTGGAGCACCTCGATCCACATCTCCATGACGGTTTCTTGGTGCCTTTGAAACACTTCTAGTGGTCGAAGGGTTTCCCTGGCTGCCGAGTACAAGCAAGGTTATAAGCCTCGTTCTTTCAACATCCATTTCTTTCCAGCTTCCATGGAGAGAGGGGGAAAATTGAGATAAAGAAGTGTTATTAAAATTGTGACACGCGGCTATAGGAGTATGTTGAGAGGAGAAGGAGCAGAACATCAGGAAAGGAATAATGAAATGCAAAAATCAGCCCAACTGACAATTGAGACCCTGTGTAGCAGCTTAGCCTGTTGGTCTGAGGCGATTTGTCATAATCAGCAGCACTTTTCTCATTAGCAAAAAGCCATTACCAGCGGACTTTATCAGCAGCTGCGAGTTATCGTGGGGCACGCAGCAATCCTAGCGTGTAGTCAGGAGGTTCAGCCGGGGTCCCGCAGCTTTAATAAGCCACCAACTCCTTCCCTAAGTTGCCAGTCAGGTGTCACTACCCTGCTCAGTCAGCCAGCCAGGAGCAGTCTATTAACCAGCTCCCTGCCAGCCAAGACTCCTCCTGTTTCAGAGGGCAAGGAAAAGCAGTTTTCTTCCCCTCCAGCCCAAAGGGCCATTCCTCAGTGTCCCCAACTTGCCCCCACCCCCTGCCCTCCAAACCTCCCCATCCCATCTGACCAGCATCCTGGCCCATTTTCCCCTACAGATTGCTCTGTTCTGATTCAGGGTTCCTCCTCTGACACTAGGAAGGGTAGTTATTCCACAGCAGCCCTCCACCCCATCCAGGACTGTCTTCTTTGAAATGTGCCTACATTTTGTTATGAACCTCAGTGATTAGCAGCTGAAGTTCCCAGTCCTTCCCTTTCTTCTGCAGAAGCCCACTCTTTCTTCCTTAGGGTTTCCTGGATCAAAGTGGGGGTTTACTATAGGTAATATTGTAAGTCTCTTCCTCTGTATTAATGAAGAACTTCAAGGAGGATGGTAATAGGGCTTTCCAAGAATATTGTGAATGTAAACTGGACTCTTTCCAAGGTCCAGCTGATGGGGAAGAGGCTCACAGATCTAAAAGGTTAATTTGACTGGTCAAAGCGATGGTCTCAACTACAATTAGGAATATAAACTAAAGGGATAACAAGTGGTTTATTATAATTGGCTGGCAGGATGTTGTTCCTTGTTTATTTCTGCTTTGTTTAAACTCTGAAATATCTGGCAACCATTTCGAGATAAAAGTATTAAGAAATGCATTAAGAGCCAAAAGAAAATCCAAACAATATGAACCCACAACCAACTAGTGTTGAAGGCATATTGGAAGGGGGTAGTGTTGACCACCTTGAAGAGATGGGGCCGAAGGAACCACAAGGGAAAAGTGTTCCAAACTACAGGGGCTACTACAGAGAAGTCGGGCTGCCTAGTCCATGCCCAATGGATGTCTCAAGGCAATGGGATTCTGGGAAGGTAGTGGCTGATGGGACTCAGATCTGCACTGTGTCTGACTTTAAAGCTTCAGCCCAGCCCTTTGAATTGGGCCTGGAAGCTTTCTAACAATCCACATGACAACTATAAGATTGGTGTTTTTCTGCTCGGGCAGGGTTGTCCTGCTAGCAAGTTCAAACATGTGGTGACATGTTATATACACGTAAGAACGTTCCACTTCCATCATTCATTGCATCAGAGCTATATAGGGCTGGGTTTACAGATATGAGGGAGTAATAAAAGAACCAGTTAAAACCTTCTACAAGCCAAGTTTAGTTAGCTAATTCAATAGCTGGGCTCCCCTCGGTTGGCTGTATATATTGGCTGAATTCACAGATTAGGCTCAATTATAAACCATGTTTTACAAACCACAGCATCTGAGTTTATATAATGCAATTAAAAAAGTACTAGCATGTGATTAAAGCCAACCAACATTTGGTTTTATAGTAACTGAACATGACCAATTCTTTTCTATCAGATTCTTTATTAAATTATCTTTGTAGTTTACTGCAACTCTTTGCCTCATCTTACCCATTTATTAGGCTGTTGGCTGCACACTTTCCTGTTATAAGAAAGCTCTGGAAACAGACTGTCCTTCTCAGAATTCAAGACCAGTCAGATATCATACAAGAACATTCAATTATTAATAATGATACTGTAGGTGATGACGTTATGGAAAGGTCACCCAGGATTGGAGGTGCAGACTCCTTTTAGATATACACCTCACCAACATGCTGGTCATGATGGCTGTTTCCCCACCACTAACAGAGTGGAGACATAGATTGTTCCTTCATCAAAACTGTCGTGCTGTTTACCTGTGCTGTATCAAGATCACTAGAGGAAATAGCATGCTGGAGGGAATAGATTAATGGTTTTATGGTGGGTACGGTAGGACATGTTTTGTGGCCCTATTCACTAAGTTGGCCAATTTGTTCAGCCTCCAAAAGAGGCCAACTGATCTCTAGTCCAAAATGACATCTTTCCTCTGCATTAAAAGGGTATGAAAGGAGGCTTGAATAACACATATACCCAGGCGGGTTCATGGGGCATCATTCAGATCCCTTGGCCAATCTGGATAGATTTCCATTTCTTGGGCACAGTGCAACAAGATTTTCTTTCTTTCAGCAAGGACCCAAAAGATACCATCTACCAAAATAAAGGCATTGTGTAGATTTGTGGTGTGACATATAAGGAACACAAGCAATTTATCACATGATCACTATGAGGCTGTCTCCCACTAGTTCCTATAACCATGGTTGTCATGCAACATTTTGTAGTTGTGCTAGCATAACTTTCAAGGTGGATGCTGTCCCTGCAATCTATCCTCCCCTGAAGTAATTTTCCATGAGCAATTCCCTGTGTTTTTCTGTTTTCAGTCAATTAAACAATTGATTCCTCCTCACTTAAAATTATGAAAATATAATAATACTACTTCTTAAAGATAGGAAGAGATTTGTTCATCTAATGTTGCATTTTTGAACCAATGCAACTGGTTCATTTAATCACCATTCAAAATAATTATTCTCTGAATTTTTAGGGCAGTTTACCAGTAATAAAAAAACCCCTCATATAGAGACAGGTACAAAAATGCATTATTTTTGCCAGATTTTCTCATCCCTACTAGTTATTTATTTTATTTTATACATATTTCATTCATAGTGTCAATTCCAAGAAATATTTTTGCCTCCTTTAGGAAACATTTATGGTCTCACAAAATCTAAAAAGTGTATATTATGCAACTATAAATCCAAGTAACTTGATTAACCATATGCACACAGTGCATATTAATACTTTTAAATGTCTTAGAGAACTGGAAATATTTAATCTTTTTTTAAAATAACATGTTTGTAATAGATTTCTGGAATTAAGTCAAACTGGTATAACATGATGATCATAATTAGTATCATTAGGGATTGAGGGGCAGAGTCTTACATCCTGATATTTCTCCTGCTATTCTAACTTGAGATGAGCTGGACTAAGGTGAATCACTTCTCCTTCAGACTTGATTCCCTGCCCCAAGTGTGCTATCAACAATCCAAAAACTGATTTGCAAAGTCTGCTAAATTCTGGTAATGGAAATAGAAGCCCTAAAGATGAAGTTGACAGCCATCTCGTCATCTTTCTCTGTTAGTGCTGAAATTCCAAACATTTGGATTATCTCAGCAGTCATCTCACATAAGCTATGAAAAGCAGTTGAATGAAGCTTCTTAGTCCTCGATAAGTGAGGTCCTATGGAGAAAACCAACATCACATCAATGACATTTTAGGACTTCCTTGAACCACTCAGGTAAGATTCTGTGAATTCCTGCTAGTTCCACATCAGGAGACTCGTACAGATGGGCCTGGCACTCAACTGACAGCTCTTCAGGCAGGATGTAACTGCTTGGAGGCTAACTTGGCAGGATGATGGGCACTTGATCCAAATAAGCTTTATTCAATTGTTAAGTGACCTGCATTACAACCTACAAGTACCACCTATGAGTAAGTTTGTCTGTAAATGGATCTGTAAACATATGCTGCTGCCACGGTTCCTTCTCTGCTTCCCAGTCTGTGATCCAAGAGGTGAATCATCTTTGTGAACTCCTCTCTTTCTTCACTGCCACTGAGGGCATGATGGATTCACAGCTCATTCTGCTGTCAGTTTAAAACTTAGGCTCTTCTGATTTGCCGTAGTAATATGTTAAGAAAGCTTGTTGACATAAAGTAGGTCACAGCATAACCTTTACTAATAAAACACAATATTTTGAGGATAACTTTATCTCAGATTTAAACCCTAACATTTCAATTGCACAGCATTACTTCAAATTAAAATCAGTTTCCAAGTTAACTTTTTTTTTTGTCCTGGCTAATCATTTTGCCCTAATCTAGAAATGGTAGAGAAATTCACCTGTCCCCTGCTGCTCCATCCCCAATTCTTGGTTTCTATTTCTGCTGGTATCAGCCCTTCTCTCTTGGTCATTCTTTCTGCTCTCAGAGCTTCCACAGCCTAATTTCAATTTTAGGTACTTCTTAACTGATTCTTTCCCTTTTCATCTTTGCTCAACAGGCCTTCTACACAGCTCTGTCCAATCCTGAGGCAGGTTTTAGCAATTTGGGCTACTAGACAACAACAGAGAGAGCTGGTGTTTTTGATATTTCTTTGCTGTCATCTAATGGTCCTCCAGATTTTTGCAGCTCAGATCTGGCAGTCTTAAGTTTCTGTTTCCTCACCAGATCTCTGGACCACTCTGTCTCAGTTGTAACTCTAACCTTAGCTAAAACAAGTTGCACTCTGGTCATTAGCTGAAACTGGTTATGGTCTTAACCTTCCTGTGGTGGGCTGCAGCATTTTTGTCAACATCATTTCAGAATATAGGATTATTCTGCAATAGTTTTTAGAAAATGGAGAAAGACTTAACAGTCTTTCACAACCTCTAAGGGTGATGACAATTAAAATTAGTCCAACGTATTTATCTACAGAAAATTGTTCTAATGCACCAAAGAACCTTTTGCCGTTCATGCCACTGTGACATACTGCGGCTCTTCTAAAGAAATGGCTTTGGTCTGGATAACGCTGTCTCCTCTGCCTTTCAAAAGACAGGATAGTGCAGAGGAGATACAAAAACAATTTTTTCAGTGACCTTGGTCATCCCATGAATTCACAGATGGATGTTTTGCATTGATACTTTACAGTTAAAGTAATTGGGTGGCTCAGTAGAAGTCTAGCTACATATTACACAGAATGAGGTGGTAAACTGAAATCATAGAATCCAGACTGTAAGCCCAATTGATAAAACTTTTCCCTATATTACCATATCAAAACTACCCTTCACTTGCTACCCAATGTGAATGAGGTTTACTGTAGTCTGTAATTGATTTGCTAATTTACTCCATCCATGGCAAGAGTTCCAAAAATGCAATCTCTACTCCATTTGCTAGTTTACCTGCTTCATAAAACTTGTTGAATTCACCTCCCTGTGTCGGATGCACAGACATTTTCTTGATAGCTTTTATACATTGCCCACCCCCCAAATATAAACCCATAATAAAAGAAAAGAGAGGAAAAGGAATGCCAGTTTATCTGTGCCTAGCTGTTCTTGTAGAGGCAAACAAGGGAAAGACCTATGGGAGCAGCAGGGTTAATAGTAAAGCCTGTCCCTCCCCCCCCCCCTTTTCGCTTTTGAAATGGCTCTATGGTTCGAGAATGACTCTTTGCTTCCCCTCCTAATCTGTATTTTACGAGTGAGAAGCTTTGCATTATGCAAATCGTTAGATAGGAACAGGTGACATTTCAGCAAAGAACATGATCAGCAGCCCAGGCCTGGATTGGGCTGCTGATTTATACATTAGTATTTGTCACAACGATTGCAAGTGCTTCAGTCTATACTCTGCAATTTGCTTTTTTTCCCCCCTTCTCCTCCTCCTTAAGGTGGAAACTTTGGCAAAGTGTTGGAATAAGGAGCCAGCTAAGCCCCAAGTAATGCATAGGCTGAATGGGCTTCCCACAAATAGCTGATGGATTAATTTTTCACACACACACACACACAATTATTAAATAATTAGATAGGGTCAATTGTCATTTTGCATTTTGATTTTAGCCAGGGTACATTGTGATGAATTCTTGGATCTCTTCTTCTGAGGGTATCAAAAGCAAATTGGATCATTAACCCAACAAACAATTGAGGTACCAGAAGTCTTTCTGCTCACACCTTCCTCCCTTTTGACCCAGGCTTAGTGCAGACTGGCCTTTATGCAGAGAAGCATATTTAAGGCAGTAAGTGAAACTGTGAAAGTGGAAAAGGTTTACTGGTTTTGTACCCCATTTATTTGCTGATTGCTAGGTTTATGCTTATCAACAGCCTGGTTGCCCCATCAACAGAACAGGGGGAGAACCATTTTTGGAGAGCAGAAATGGATGATGTTCCTCTGTATTCACCCTGTCCCATTGCAAATGCAACCTCTGGTCCTTTTTTGGGGGGGTGTGGTTTCAAAGTACTCTATGTCTCTTTATGTTCCCAAGCTTCTCTTGAGTCTTTCTGTCCATTTTGGCTGGAATGCTTTACTTTATTATATGTTAATGCCAGCAGTTCATTGGCTCCTTCACAGAGGCAGGAGCATTCCACAGTCTCTACTGTCTTCTAGGGAAATGCTATAATAGCATAGTGGTTATAACACTTGCCTTATAAATAGAAGGTGGCTGGTTTGAAACCTAATAATATGATTTTTTAGATTACTATTTTTCTTCCTATGAGCTAGCTACTTTTTCTTCAGCTTTTTAAAAAGAAGTCTCACAGTGTATCATTTCATCATTTCACCAGTCATTTGCAACAGAAGGATTTTTACCCAGGTGAAATTGAGGCGACTGGAAAAATGATGAAACAACAGGTTTTCTGTTTGCAAGGCAAATGGTATAACCACTGTGCTATTATAACATTCCTGGTGAAAGTAGCTCTAGACGACATTAGAGACTGCGCAAAAATAAAGAAAAGTTTATTTCAGAGCTGGTGGTTCTGCCTGCATATGTGTCCATTTTCATGTTTTAATCTTGTATATATAATTAAATTTAACTTTGTGCCTGTATGTACAGGCCCAAAGAAAGGAAAGTGATTAGCAATTTGTTTCTTGGAAGAGAAAGGTGGGAGGACACAACACTGCAAATTGTCCAGTTGGAGGTCATGAATAGCCTGCAGTCCAAACTGAATACCTTACAAGCTGTTGCCAAAGTATCTTACTCCAGACAGAATTTTCTCAAGCCAACTTAGAGTCAAGCTGGCAGGGCAGGCAAGGAGCTGCTTAAAGCTTTATATGTCTATTTAGAAGTAAGCTCCTTTGAATTCAAAGGGGCTTACACCATGGGATAAAAGCTTGAATGCTACTTGTTCTCAGTTTTTGATTTCACATTAAGTGAGGGACTGAAACATGGCCTATTCTCCAAATATGTATTAAACAACATTTGCTAAACATCAGATTGGTTTGAAAGACATACAGTGGTATTTAGGGGCTGTTCATCATCCTGGCCTTTAGTGTCTAGCGCAGTGCTATAATAATTACCCAACCAGTATTTACCAAATGCAAAACTGTGACAAATTTACTCAAATGCAGATTGATTGCACAAGTCTTTTGTGCAAATTTATTCTGTTATCCCTTTGGGGAAACACTTTGCTTCAGAAAAGCAATGGAATAATGAAGTTGATGTAGCTAGAGCATAAGTCAAAACCTGAACAAAAGGGATTCAGGATTCAGTGTGGGATTCTCCCAACCTGGAACATCTAGTCCTGAGAGCGTGGTCAAGGTGACCATCTTCATTCACAAGTTGGATGAATGGATGAAAGCCAGCCTGGGTACTAGTGGGAACTCTGGCTTCACACAATGCCTGGTCAGTCATTTGCTTCTGAAGTCCAGTAATTGCACCCCCATACATAGAGATCAAGTTCTATGTAGAGAAATGTGTAGATCATATTTTACTGTATTAAGTCTCCATTAAGGGTTTTAGCTTCCCATGCTGGCATGAAATAGATGGCTGCAGAATATATTGGCTGTCTAATACATGGGCTTACTACCTGCTTTCCCAGACAAACACATGGTATGTACTAATAACATGTCCTATTTAATTTCATATACTGCAGAATTAAGGCATTTTTCATTTATGTTGTAAAGAAAGGGTTAACCTCAATATTTTTACTTTTATCCATTACTGCTGTGACAAAGTAAGTCTGTCATACTAACAGTAAACACTTTCTTATTAGACTCTGTGAATAATTCACAGTGCATGTAATACAAACTCAAAAATAGGCAAACCATCCCAGCTGGAGGACAGCTTGGTCACTGATGATGTTCAGTTGCAGAGGAGAATTGACAGTGTAACAGAGCATGCAGCAACTTCACATAAACCACAAGGCACAAAGCAAGACTGAGGACCAATGAATCTTGTCAATGACTTAAATGGGACTCCTGAAACCACAGAGATATGTTAATGATCCACCGAAGTTGAGTCAATATGAACATATATTCCTTTCATTTAACCATCCTTTGAGCCACGGGAAAGAGGAACCTCTCTTAGCTCTGTTCAGACCTCTCTCCCTGCTCCCCCATCAAATCTTCTAAAGGTTCCAGTGGAATTGTATTGTTATGGGACACTCTTTTAATCAGAGCTAATTACTTGGTGGTCTTTGAATATAGACCGTAGTCTTCATTGGGAGTCCCAGTTTTACAGACTATTATGGAGGTATTAGTGAGGTTTTTGAGTTGCAGTTGACTATAAGTATAGGAGTTTTTTTCTTTAAAAAAATCCAGTTAGAATAAGAATCCTAAAATAATTTTAAAAAGAGCAGGGGAAACATTGGGTGGCATATTAAAGAGATATATCCATCATCCTTAAACTAAATCGGCTTCAGTACTGGTTAGACCACAGCTGCCTAGATTTTATCAGGATTTGCAACTGGGCTAAGCCTCAGGATGGACTATTCACACTCTATTCCTTGTTAGAGACTCAGACTTTCACAGTTATGAAGGCTTTCCAAAGCAAAGTATACATTTCATTATAATTTAATGACAACTGGATGCCTGCTGCAACTAAAGATTTAGCTGATTAATCCATTAAAAGAGATGGAATTCATTCTCTGTTTCAAGATTTTTGACCTAGAGTCCTCTAGATACAAGTCCACCAGCACCTCCTGTTGGTGAGTGCCTTTGTTATCTTCATTTGTGCCTGCTATAGAACATGTAAACCATATAAAACACTTTATATTGAATATATAAATATAGCATGGAACTGTAAAATGTATCATCCCTGCAGAAGATTTTCCCCCAGTCATAAAGTGTTTGTTCAAATAAATGAATTGCTGATTGAACATTGCATCTGAGCATTGATTGGTTACTCACATCATAGGGAATATTATCACTAAATAGAGCTTTAAAGTGTATGAAGAAGACACAAGGAAAATGGAGAGAGAACTTGTGTCAAACTTGGTTGTAACCAATTCTAATAATTCTGCTTGGAAGTGATAATAAATGGTAATAAATAATAACATTTACAAGATTGATAGCCTTTGTGGGTTTCTTTAATCTATTGATTTTAATAAATGAGAGCACAGAAACAAAAGGAAAAAGAAAAAATACATCATTTAGCAAGTGCTTCAGCTGACCTGACAAATGGCCTCTAGATTGCAACATTTTTAAAATACATTCTTGGATGTAAATAATAATACTTGTTGTTGCTAATTTTGCAAAATCACTTTCCTCTGTTCATGGTCCTTTAGGGTTAGTCTCAAACATGTTGTCCGTAAAAAAAGTGGTAAATGTGCCAACGCCTGAAACATGCAAAGTATATAATGAAAATAAGGCAGTAATAAATATAATTGAACCACTTCCCATCATGACAGGACAACAATCATAAACATTCATTGTGATATGTACATCAGTTTGTACATGAGCATATCTTTGTGACTATCAGAAGTACTTGTAGGCAGAAACAAGGGATTTTGTTAACACACCCTAGATTTAATCAGGATCATTTTAACTGATTTCAGAAGATAAGCAGGAGCAACTCTGGTTAGGGCTTCAGTGGCAGATCACGTGGGTAATTCCAGGGCTGCTGGTTAGACAGGGATGTTGAGAAATATTCTGGAAGAAGACAATAGCAAAAGGTGTTCATAATACTGTCAAGAAAACTGCGTACTTGCAACCACCAAAAGTCAAGATTCTCAAGATTGCCTTTACTTTTCTAAGATCATCAATCTTGGCCAATAAACAGCATATTTCCCTTTTGAAAAAAATACTACGCTGCTTTTCAAGAGCATGGTCTTCTTTGCTGCTTTTCAAAATTATGGTCTTCCTGGAGAGCCCAGGAAGATCTAACAGTATTGACTTAGTGGGGAAATCTGCTCACAGAAGATAAATTTCACTGATGCCTCTTTTACCCTGTGATATCCTGGGCTAGAAAAACCTGCCCTGGATTTTGGAAAACCACAAGAATAGTGAAGAAGCTGGTACCGGGAAAAAGAAAAATTGGGGGAAGGGAGAATCCTGCTCCTCTTTGACAACCACAAATGACTGTTAGATCAGAGTGGCTTCCATGAACGGGTCGCAGACTGCCCCATAAAATAGATTTCTGGAGTCTTGCTCCAATGTCTTTATTTTTCAGTCTTCCTGTCCAGAGTACCCCAATGTTGCAATATAGCAAAACATAGTTGAATGTGATTTTTATTTTGTAGTCCTATCATCCCTTGATTGCAGTTTCATTGGGGGTGAAAACACATGAAATACCAAGTACAACAATACATATACTCTTGTTTGGGAGAAGCTTTGATCTTTCGGCATGCATAGTAACTTTTTGCCAAATATTCTAATAGTGAGCCATGAAGCAAAACATTTTAGGAACCATATCTTAAGAACCCTGTCCATTAGGTACCAAACATGTAGAACTTCGATAGACACATTTATTTCAGATAAATTATATTTAGCTTGGGCTTGAATACTTAGGTTGCAATAGCATACATTGTCTAAATGTTCTGGCTGATATACCAACAATTGTAGGAAAGGTCATAAGGAAGAGGAGGAGGGTAGAGGCATAATGTGGGGTTGTGTAGGATCTCTAAAATAGCATACTCAGAAATGCTGTCCTTTCCCTTTGAAGCAGAACTGAGAAAGCAAGTCACATATGTACTGCACTGACAGGAAGGAGCTAATTGTATGTACAGTATGTACAGGTATGTACAGTACATAAGAAATGGATTGGGGAGACACTCATGGTTACCCCTGATGAAGAACTTTGGACTCCAGAGATGATCCCATTTGCCTAGATGCAGCTTTGCATTCCTTCTGAACTTTCTCCAGAATGTCCAGAAGCTAGAAGAGGACTCTAATTATGCATGGAACAACCTCCTTCTGGGCCTTGGAAATGCCCGAGAATACAAGCTTCACTTCCCTTTTTAGAAAGGAGGCCAGGATGTTCTCCAAACAGCCTCAAAGCCATGCTTCACTGAAAGCTTTGTTAAAGTGAAGCACAGCCCTTTAAGCCTTTGCACCAGCCCTTGCACTGAACATCCAAAAGGCCACACAGCAGCATTTAAGCATTTAAGATAATGACAGGTGAACAACCAGTCAAGGTGAATCTAACAGATGCAGGTGTAAATATCCCCAGTCATCCAAATGGGAAAACAGTAAACCTAGCAATAAAGGTAGAGTTAGGTGGAACAAGCAAAAAACTCATCTGACCAAACCCTATAATACAGCATATTTCATATTTCTACATTAATAAAAAGAACAGTAAAAAGGACAACTTAAAAAGATATGAGCGCTTAAAATTCTAGGCAAAGAATTCTGGGAAAGATTTCTTGAATTCTGGCTGTTCCCAAAGCCCTACAGATGGGCAGCAATTATTCTGGAACAGTCTGTTTTTGTGAGTTGTTCTGCAGGTCATGACTGATGGTTGCACACTTTTGAGTTGAGGATGAAGGCATGATCATATTTTTCCCCCAAGCATCAAGTGCGTATATCTGAGATGTACTTCTTCAAAGCAAGGGAGTAGCATAGAATAAGTATTCAGGGCAAGGAAGCAGCTACAGAATAATTAATTTCATTCATTTATTCATCCATTTATTCTGTTATGTATAGAGTCCATTGGTGGGAACGCAAAGAGTTACATTAGTTTGGCCTGGCCTAGCAAGAATGAGGAGCAGAGTGTCATGCGTGTGTGCCCCTGTTTGCAAAGCAATGTATCCAAACCCCATTGCACCCCCACTTTGGATACATAAAACAGGTCTTGTGGCTCGGCTGAGTCCTAATCACTATCTTGAATGCACATTTCTGACATATTTAACTAATTCAAATGGTCTGGAAAGCAAAGAACATGAGCTGATTTCATTTACACTGAAATCTCTAAAGTTTTTGGTGTGGAATGTACGCCTCAAAATCAACAATACTTTAGAAAAAAAACGCAATGCTCCAAAAGCTAAGAGCAATATAAGCCTAAAATTAGTTCTAGTAAGCAGAAGTAACCCCGGTTTTTAAAGCTGCAATACGCAGAGCTTTGCCGCAGGAGCAGGAGCAGAAGTTCTCCCAAGTCTAAAATGGTTATGCGCTTTCCACCTTAAATGGATTTTATCAGACTGTGCTCTGGTAAGCTCATGCTAATATTGGCTCCAATAAAGAACAAATCAGTGCCCAACTCGACTCATCTTATCGCACAGTCAAAACTGATGGCTGGAGAAGTCATAAAGATCCCATTTAATCTCTCGCCTATCTATCACGGTGAACGTCTTTATCCCCTTCGTGCGGTGGTCATATCTGCTCATTATGAAAGCAAAATAGATCTGGCATGAATAAAAGCGGAATGAAGTGCTCACTTTGATTTTGACAGCATGATCAGTGGAAGCAGTAATCTGTGAGAATCAAAAGGGCTAAATTATTCCATAACCGTAATTTGAGGGAACAGCTCAGAGCATACACATCTGCTTTCATATATTGTGACGTGCGCTGATAAAACATCCTTCCCAATTTACTCTCTCTGTGCTTGGCTAATCTTCAACAGCTCTCACAATGTCTAATCATGCCATCAAAGAGGAGAAGAAGTTCAATTGAGACTCAAATGAAAGAAGATTGGAAAACTATCTTCAATTGAAATTACATTTGTAAATGAACCATTTTTTTTGTTAGTTTTTTTCCCCCCTGCTCAGATTGTGTTATGCTAAATCTGTCTGGAGAAGTAGCAATGTGTTGTTGGACTGTATTTATTCCATTACCAATGGTGTAAAATCATTGTGGCTTAGGAGTTGTCAGGCATATTTGCAAGCACAATATGATTTTACTGGTATTATAAGCCACTCCAGTTCTTTTAAGTGTGTTCTATGCTGCTGGGGGATGAGTAAAGGGTCAGGATACAAATGTTTCAATACCTAATAATAACATTAACTTAATATAATTAACTATATCATGCCCAGATGCCAAAGATCTCTGATGTATTGCATTATCTATGCGATCAGATTATAGGTTTGCATTTTGTGTTTACATATTCAGAGTAGACAGGTTTGTTCCTTGTTTCTATTGTTTTCAATATATATCTCAATTTAAATATATGTATGTACTGTATATATATTCACCCAGTGGCTGAGATACTGCAATGAAGAAGCAGTAATTGTGTCTGAACAATAGTTATCCTGAGGCCCCAAAAGAATCAGTGATTAACTAGATTTTTTTCACAGCCCATCATCTTATAGATGTATTGTCACACCATGGACAGGCAATGCCTTTGTTGGTATTCTTTAAATAAAACATAAAAGCATCTAAGCAGGAAAAAAACCAACTTCTGATATCATCCCAAACCAAACTCACTCACAAAAAATGATTGCGTAAATCATTACTTGCACATTTTTTATATTCACATGTCATAGCCAAGGGCAATGCCTAGCCTGCCTTGGCTGAAGCTAAGCAGGGCCAGACTTGGTTAAGGACTTGGATGGGGAACCACCGGTAAATGTCAGGGCTGTTGGGCTAAACTGGAACCTTAAAAAAAAAATCCTAGAATAAGGTAGTGTCAAGCTGTTTCTGTAATGCTGCCAAGAAAACTGCATGGTTGCCCTCACCAGGAGTCACGATTCAAAATGCTTTAACAGTTTATGACTCACGTCCTTGCCTCTTTCATATAGATTACTGAAACGTGCTCTACATAGGGCTACCTGTGAACTACCCAGAAGTTGCAGTTGCTGCAAAATGCAGAAGCCCATAAAATAAATCTAAATATAATTAAATATATTAATATATTAACTATATTAATTTAGCAAGTTAATTAGCTAATTAGCAAGGTAATAAAGAGCAGAACAGTTAAAACCAAAGATTTCTCATTATTCTGATGCATCACTGTAGGACATCTAGATAATAGCTTGTCTTGGTTGTCCTGCTGCAGACTTGTGAGGGAGATATGAGTCCCATCTTCTCCCCCTGTAGGACAAACCTTGTTTAGATGTCCACCTTTTAGGATTGTCAGCAGATCAGATCCAACATTGGCCACTGCATCAGTAATGAAGACCACAATAGGAATTGATCAGTGAGTCTTTTCCAGATGAGCTATTAAAGGAAAATGTCAGTGCAAACCTCTGATGAAGACGTTTTCCTCAAAATGTGTTGGGACTTTTGGTAGAATAAAGAATACATTTTTTCTCACACCAATTTTTTCCTTATTTTCCAGCACTGAGCTGACACATAGAAGTGCAGCACCAACTCCCAATTATTTGTAAATCTTGTGGCCCTTGACTTGGTTTCAGGGATCCACCTCTGAGGATGGGGCGGAGAGCTCAAACTCCTCCATCAATAAACTACTACCGGTATTGATTTACAAGCTGTAAACTAACATGAGACTCAGGGCAATTTGGTATGGCAGCCTAAGCTGCTTGTTTCCCATGCTGCTCCTGGCTGTTCCTGAAGTGACTTTAAAGATTTCAGTCCAGATGGCAGTGGTTTGGCCACAGGGCTGGGTTTACACTCACTTCAGACTATGACCAGCTCAGCTTCTTGTCCATCTCATCTCTGCATGGAAGGCAAGCTTCGCTGGGTGGGTCTCCAGCATCCAACTTTTCCATTTAGGAACTGTTCCTTCCTCCCTTTACCTTTTCATTCCTAGAGACTTGCAGACAGTGATGCCTTCACACTCTTCCCTCATTTTGTCCTTTGACACTAATCCCAACCCTTCCTTTGTTCTTTCTCCCCCTTATTGTACCATTGTTACACTGATGCTACAATGATCTAAAGCAAAGGGAACAGGTTGTTCCTTCATTCCTATATTCCCCTGGAGGCATCTTGTCGCAAGGAAGAACTTCCTTGTAGAAAGGAAGCTAACTGATGGTTAGATTCATAGAAGCCAAGTAGCATTCACTGAAACATTTTTACTTCATTCCAATGTACCTACTGTACATTGCAACTTAATTTTTTTTAAGGAATACCTGTGGGCAGGAGGTGGGATAAGGGGAGCATGTTTCACCCAGCCTGGGCAAAAAATAAAATGGGGAGATCAAACAGTTAAATGGAGTGATAAGCTTTTACAGGAGATGAAAAACATGGGGCAACAAAAGAATTAATGGGCCATCACTGGGCCAATTGTGAGATAATAAAAATAAGGGAGCTGCTGACCAGCAGACGCAGCAGACTAGCAGCTCAGGACAAGATGGCTGCACTGGGCAGTGACCTGCCATTAGAGGGGAGAGGACATGTGAGATATTGCAGCCAGTCAGAGCTGGGGGTGGTATTAGAAGGGAACAAAGCATTGGAGATCATCAGCTCTGAAGGGTGTAAGATGGTTCAGGTCATAAAACAGCAATTCTGAAGTGGAGCTTTAGCACACGAGTAGGGCATAACTGCAATGTGCCGGGAGTGGATGGAGGATGACATCGTCCATTCCTGTCCTCCGGAAATAGTGGGTGGCTCGTAGTGTTGGTGGGGCAAGCAGAAAGTGTAGAAATAAAATAAGATGCAATCCAGCTGGTCAGTTTTCTAGTTTGATCCCCACAGACAAGGAGTTATAGGAGTTGGCTATAGGAGTTGGCTCCCAGACTGGTAAAGATTCAGGAGACAATTATGTAAACAGCCATCTACAGTCTTCTCCTTTACCTATAAAAAGATCTGCCTTTTCAATCAGATCATTGGAAAGAGAAAGAAAATCAGAATCTCCACCCAAATGCACTTGGGGTTATACTGGTTTTATCTGGGAAATAATCCAGATTCTGGAACTTTTCTAACCCGATCCGTTTCATCTCAGTAAAACTTGCTAAAGAGAATAGTGTGAAAATCTTACTTGCAGAGTAAAATTGAAAATCACTTTCAATTTTAGGCCAAAGAATCTGACAAAAACGTATTGGCTCAAGTTTGTTTAACTTTCACTTGCAATACATCTAGAAGAACATGGTTTACATGTGCCAGAAATGTCAGAAAACCATTTACCAATTCGGCCTGCTTGCTTGCTTTATTTGTTTGTTTATATTTTATGTTTCTAAAACTACCCAACTTCTCAGTGACTCTGGGCAGTGTGCGAGTTGAAAAGGCAACCGCAGCACTATTTTGTCACAGACCCTGAAGACAACTCTCAAGGCCCTCCTGCAATGTTCTAAGGAAGAGTTGGCTATTCATGATCAAAAAATGAAGTTACATTTTCCCCCAGAGCCTTCCATTGTAGAACACAGATTTAAAAACCATTCCAGCCATGCCAAGACTTTGCCCTCGCAAACTGGGGAAGCCGAATTGATAGAATAAGTTATTTTATTATTTATTTATTTATTTATTAGATTTAGATGGCTGCCCATCTTGTGGCATACAATTCTGGGCAGCTTACAGCAATAATAAAAATACAAACAATAAAAACAACAGAACAAAAAGTCAAGAAAAACCAGCCACCTAATCCATCAACTACACCCATCTATGCAATCCCCTGACCTCCAACCTTACTGTCCCAATGCCTATATATTATACTGATTTGCAGTGAAGGTTATTACAGCCCCTTCTAACCTGAATGTCTGGTCACCTGGATAAATTTTACACTTATTATTTTCTGGCAAATACTGGTTTGGACCGATACGGTTTGGTGCCCAGATACATGTAGAAGTGTCTACTTCAAATAGGATCTTCCCTTCCTTTTTGCATATCTTAAGTAGAGATGCTCCGACAGCACTATCCCCATGAGAGTGATAGAGAAGGACCAGAAGCCAATGCTTTTCAGTGGTGGCCCCTAACCTGTGGAAAAGAGAGGACCATATAGCACCCTCTCTCCCAAATTTAGGAAGGCTATGAAAATGGTAGGGCTCAGAAGAGCTTTAAATGTTTTGATCTCAGTTGGGAGATGCCTATGACAGCATAATTTTGATACTTTGAGGCATAAGTCATATAATGGGAGTCAGTTTGGTATAGTGGTCAAGGTGCTGGACTAGAAACCAGGGGGCCATGAGTTCTACTCCTCCTTTAGGCAAGGAAGCTGTCTGGGTGACTTTGGGCCAGTCACTCTCTCTCAGCCCAACTCACTTCACAGGGTTGCTGTTGTGAAGAAAATAGGAAGAGGGAGCATTATATGTGCCACCTTGTTGTACAAATAAAGATGGGATATCAATCTAATCATAATTTAATGTTGTGTTTAACGTTGCAAACTGCCAGGAATTTGTCAGGAATGTGGTGATACAAAAATAAAGTTAGTAAGTAAGCAAATAAACAAATAAATACATAAGAATATAAATCTGCAAATTTACTGTTGTCACATATGCATGAAATTGACTGTTGCAGGAATCTGAAATAATCTGCTGCTTTTGCTTGCATTGTTCTGCTTTGTTTGGAAACAACCCAAACAAACAGGTTATACAACCTGTAGCTTCAGGATCACCTATACTATCACCTATCTCCAAACTTCTCCAGAAATCACTGCATGATTGTGATCTTGAGGAACAATCAGGGCATCCCTGGAAAGGAGGAGGAATGTCAAAATGACAACTGAAATCTTGTCCCTTTTTCATATGCATCATGATGCATGCAGATGCAATGAAATGTAGATTTAGTCCCCATCACATCCACTTTTCAGAAGAACAATAACTTAGCCATCTAGTTTAAAGTGTTAGGAATTCTATTATCTATATTAGAAACATATTTTGACCAAAATACCTGCAGTATTTTCTGATGTCCTGCAACAGGAAGTCAGAATAAATGCTTCTTCAATAACAGACATGTCTGTTGTTCTACAAATAATTGTTAGGAGATAGAACTATTTCAGCCTGGCTGCATACTGTAGCTAGCTAGGTGCCAGGCTTTGCCTATCGCTACAACTAATTTCTCTAAATAAATCTCCTTTCTGTTATAATTATAAATTTGGCTTCATTAATTATTGCTCAGGTCAGAATCATTGTTTTCACACACAGAGACACATCCTGAATGAGTCAATCTTCAAGTGGGTTTATGGGCTGCAGTGATTGAAGTTAATGTGCAAAGTTCTATAAAGGTTCCTTTTCCACAAAGAAAAGGAGCGAGTTTCCTGAACAATTAACTAAAAGATTAGAAATGAAAGCAGACAACTTTCAGAATCTGAGTCTGGAAAGTTTCAGCCCATAGAGAAGCTGGAAAGCCCTAATTCTCCATCTGGTCATTCAAGATAAAAATGTTTCTGAAATCTGAAGGAATTGCCTTTGTACTAGACAAGAAAAGACCCACAGAAACAGAGCAGGAACAGCAGCAGTGTTCTCTAGAACACTGCAAATGATAGAGTACCTGTGATGAACTGCCTGGAGGACTGCATTTAAGGAATTTAGATCAAGCCAAAGTCATTTGGACAACCCTCTCAGGCTTTTCTGATAAAAAAATCCACAGATTCCAAAGTGCATTTTTTCAGAAACCTATGCTACAAACATCTGGAGGGGAGTAGCAATCTAAATCTGCATATAAATCAAAGATATTGCATTTTTAATTGATTAGCAAAACATGTTTATAGAGAAAGAAATGTTAGTTGCCTTCATTTCAAATTAATTGCCTAGAATTTACCAAACTATGGCACATACAGCATTTCAGCAGATATTAAGAGGAAGCAGATACCAAGTTTGTGATAAATCATTTGCAAGCCTGTGTACTGTGTAACTGTAACTTACATAAGTAAGATGCATCTCTCAGTCAAGAATCTGCTTATAAGATCAGGAGAAAAGAAAACCTATACTTTATTTGAAGTGCCTTAGGTGATTTACAAATTAACCATTCTTGGAAGCGGAGATGAGACAAACCCATAAGACTGCATTTTAAAGATGATGACCAAACTCAGCCCTGTATAACAAAAGTCCAGAAAGAACATTACAGCAATGAATTACGGAAAATGCACCATCAGATGGTGTCTGTTTTTATTTTGTGGCAACTTCAAACTTCAGTAAAAAGAGAGTTTCAGTGAATTAAATGTTGGCAAATAGAGAAAAGATCATGTTAGTCAGAAGCTCTGTAAGATTATGCTGCCCTCCAGGCAAAGGAAAAATTCATGATAAGATGTCTTATATGTTCCAGATCTGAAGTCAAGTCTACTCTCAGTAAAATGTATCATAGAGAAAGAATATGATGTAAAGACAACCATTATGTAACTGAGATTGAAGAACTACTTATGAAGGGCATCCTTCAGAAAAATTAAGTATTTGAATTAAACTGTACAGATGATAAAGCAAGGGCAGCACAAATTGCAACCACAAAAACCGTGTAAACAAATGGCACAAAAGAATGGACACACAGAAACCAAGATGTTGTTTGTAAATTGGAGGGTTTAGCAAAGGACTAAGTTTGAAGCCATGTGTAAATCACTTCAGCTGTTCATGATGTATAAGGCCAAAGGCACTAAGTCAATAAATGTGAAACAAAAAGAAAGATACAAAGATGCCACTAGAACTAGTACACAAGGACATTTGTGGCCAATGCATGTCACCAATCCAGGTAGAAACAAATATATCCTCACAGTCACAAACTATTTTATGAGATTCATCTTTTGCTATTTGCTCAGTGAAAGAGTCAAGTACTAGAGAAACTTAGAGTGGCTTTAGTAAGCAATAAATTTAAGAGAAAACCTGCACCATAAAATGACACTGATGGAACACACCTAGAAGTATGGGGAGGACTATTATGAGATATTTGCATGCTTCTTTAAGGACACTGCTCAGCTCCACAACAGCAAGACACATGCAAGTAGATCACCATAATCTAAAGAGTGTTTCCTATATGGAGAAATCAAGAAAGACATCTACAGCAAACCCTTGGATTTGAGGAACCAGGAAAAAATTATCTGTGTGCAAGCTTTAGAAGAACATCTACATCCTGAAACAAATACACGGAGCTGGAAAGAGAAGCTCAAACAAACACTTGTCAAGCAAGGCTTCACACAAGGTAAAGGTGATCCTTGTTGCTATTCCAGATTCAGCAATGATAGATGAACATACATCCTCACCTATGTGGATGATTTAGTGATTTGTTACCAAGATAAGAAGGATAGCCAAGAGATTGTAAAGAACCTCAGTAAGGAAATAAGCTAGGAAATTTCCCATACTTCCTTGCCATCCAGATAGAAAGAGAGAAGGTTGGAAGTTACCACCTCAACCAAAGACTGAAGATAAAAGATCACCTTGAATTATTAAGGCTAACTGAAGCCAACAACGCCAGTAAGTATACCTATGGAAAATAACTTCCTAAGATACACTGCAAAACAAGCCCTCACATGAGACTGACAGAAAAAGGAATCCAGTTAGAAAGTCACAGTTCAAGGCCAGCCATCACTGCAGCAGTCAGAATCCTGGATAGGAAGGTAAGTGCACCAACCAAGAGGGAACGAATCGGTGTCAAAAGGATGGGCAGATTTCTAAAGGGCACTGCACACTTAGATCTCAGACACCCAGCCAACACCACACTGGTAGGCTATGCGGATGCAAACTGACCAGAAGGCAGGACTTATTCTGTCCACAAGCAGATGGTTAAATTGGACAAGCAAAAACCAACCTGTTCTTGCCCTGTCAGGCCCAGTCCAAGAACAGCAGAGAAGCAATTCATCCAAATTCAGTTCCTTTATTTGCTTACACCATACAGACAGAATCTTGCCAGACTAAATCTGTACTACTGCAGCTAGTGGATATACCCTGTGAGAGTCTAGGGAGTGGCTATCCTGAATCTCTTATACTTCCCATGTTCCTGCTCTGGACTGTGTTGTCTTTTGTCTCCCTGCCCTTCCTGGAATGCACCCCTCCTTCCTGACAGCCTTGGTCTCTACTGCAATCCACCACATCACCACCCCCATTGATATATTCCATCACGCGCCCTATCATCCACTGAAACAGAGCATGTATCTGCAACACAGCTGTGTGGCCACATCAACTTTTAATTGACTTTGAGACAAACCTTCCAATCCTTTTTGAGGACAACTAAGGATGTATTTAGATCTCCCAAATAAGGAAAATTGCATCCTGAACAAAGCACATGGACATCAAATACTACTAAATGCAAAATGCTCAAGACTCATGGAAGTGAAATATTGCCCATCAAGAGATGCTAGTAGATGCACTCACTAAGCCTTTGTCCAGAGTCGACACAGAACCAGTGTAAAGAGCAAAGAAGACGACCTTGACAGAGATATGCAGGAACCGTTAACTAGACAAAAGGGGCTGAAGCACTTTGTAAGCCCTGAGAAGCAAGATAACATTTGGAAGTGACTCAAGCAGACACCTCCCTAATTCACTGAACTATTAGAAGGCGGGGGCGGAGGAGGTTCAGCACAATCAGACTTGCAAGATTCTGTATCATAGCCCATCTCCATAAAAGTAATTTTAGCCTTCTGGTAGAGCTGATTTCCTGGTCTGATCTATCTAGTGGAGCTGACAGCCAGTGAGAAGAAGTGTTGGAGGTCCAAATCCAATAGAAGTAACTCTTTAGCACCTCATACTCCTTAAACCACAAGGGGGCAGCAGGGTGTAAATAGAGGATTTCATCTGTGTCCCCTTCTTGTCTATCACTCTGCATGCTTTGTCTAATTGCTAATCTGTAGTCACTTATGTTGCCTTTCTTCCCAGGGTCACACACACAAAGCATGTGCTCTTCGATTTTCTTTCTGGTAGGATATAGTTAGCTAGATACCAGGGTTTGCCTATCCTTATAATATAGTTTCTGTTAATAAATCTCCCTGTTGTCATAGTCATAAAATCTGCTTCACTAATCCTTGACCAGGTCAGATTCTGGCTCTGAGGAACATTCTCACACCCAACGCTTCAACTTCCAATATATATTATCATGTCTATCTCATATACCTCAGAGAAGAAACCACTGCCTAATCTTGTGGGACTAAGTTATACCACTAGTGAGTTGTGTGAGTGGAATATTGCAAGCGTCGACAACCTTACCTGAACTCTTGAATGTCTGCAACAAATGGATGATAGACTCCAGTCTTGCTTTAAATGTTGCCCATCAAGGCAGGTCTGTTTCAGCAGAATGGTCTCTGTGTGTTGTCGTCTTCTACAGACTTTTTATATATAAATCAACCGCTAGTTATTTCCGCTGTGCAATTTGTGTTGAATATCATTTTTGTTTTAATTACAGGCTTTGTCTCAGGCCAAGCTTGCATGCCTGTTGTTGAGCCAATTACCATAAATTTCCCTGTAACAATTAAGAATATTGGTACAGAGCTGCGTGTATTTTAAATGTTATAATTATGCTCAGCTCTTTCGTTAATTGGCCTATCTGACTCTTTACTTTTTATGCTGCTCATCTGCTCATTACTGCAGCCATTTAATTCAATTAGCACCTTAATTAGAAGAACAGCCATGTCCAATGTCGTAGGACTTGTCAGAGTACGCGGCTTGATTAGCAAAGACAAACACACCAAGCAGATGAGGCGGTTACATTTGGGGGAGGGAAGAATGGAAGCCGGCCAGCTGCTAAAGTGGAAAAGCTGCATGTCTTCATCCCCCAAGCTTCGCCAAGCTGGAAAACATAAAGAGCATCAGGCAGAGGAAGCAATACAATAATTCACAGATCTGTGACTTCAAGCACATTTCAGCATCAGTACTCCAGACCCCATGAGCATGCTATCATTGTGGTTATTCCCTGCTCCTTCATGCTTTTTAAAATGCACACACACACACACACACATGGAATGATCACTTTGGTTGCCCAACCCCTTCCAAAAGCTGTCCCTTTCCTCCTCATTCTGGAACCCACGGGCAGACTACCTCCAAGCCGATCTTACTTCTGGCATGTGCAAACCCCAGATCTCCCTGTTGCCCATCCATCCTTCCTGGGTGAAAAAAGATGGTTTGGTTGTGGAAAGGATATTCACTAAGGAAGCCTCCAATTCTCTACAGCAGCTTCAATTCCGCTTTGTTTGTCACCAGTCTATTTAAATCTTTATTCCCTGCCTATTAATTCTCCTAATTAGAATTAAATGAAGCATGTTAAATTGCTAGATTAACCAATAATTAAGCAGCCGAAGCAGTAATGTTTAATACACACCGGCAGCTCTTTCTTTTCTGTGATGGCCTAGGTCATGCCTGCTCATTTTGTTTGAAAGAAATTAAGTAGCTTGTCTTCCTTGGTCAATCTTTCCTCTCCCCCCCCCCTTTTTTCCCCCTTTATATCAGTTTATGCAAAAAGGTATGTGTCAAGGAAGGTGGTTTTATATTTTACCATTAGATCCTTAGTCAGATTGGAACCCCAGAGCTATGCAGGTCTAAAACAGGGCATGGAGTTTAACACATTAAAAAGTATCCGAAAGAACCTTGCATATTATGGCACTTAGATATGGATATCTGATCTGTTGGTTATATCAGGGCAACCTTATATAAGTCTTTCTCTCGTATTATCAGCTGAATGCTTTAGGCTTGTCTTCAGTATAATGAACTTCACTGTGGCTAGAGTAGAAAAACTCTTTTTGGTGATTTTCCCACTAGTGTCTCCTGGAGTCAACCAACCATTGCTGTGCCAAAGTAACAATCATAACGTAGAGCTCTTCATCACTTTAATGATGGCTTGGTGATGCTACAGTAGCAGTTTCCAGTGGGGAAATGGCCTCACTGTGCATGTGTGTGTGATTTAGTGAATAATATAGATGTGGGACGCATCCCAAATATGATTGAGATGCACAAAGATAACCTTCAACTTGTGGATAAATGAAGATTGCATGTTCTTTTGTGAGCAATAGAAATGACAGAAAATAATCCTGAATATAGCCATGGGTGGGCATATGCAAAAAAAACTCCAAAACCCTTTCAGATTGTGGACAAACTCTAAATTTTGAAAGTATGTTGGTGAACAATGAAGTTGGAAGATCAGGAAGAATCACTAGTCTTTAGAACTTGATATGTGAGGACAGGAAGTTAATATGGGACCACTAGCTCCATAAGGTCTCTGAAGTTAATCGACTCCATTATTCTGAACTATGCTGATGTTCATCACCAACATCTCACCAATAAAGATCTGTGGGATTAGAAACCAATCTCTTGTGGCCCCACTAATTTCCTACTTACATGTTCCATAGTCACTTACTTAAACCTCTCTTTCAGAGGAGGGGAAGGAAGCTGAGAGAAAAATTTGTCATGGTCTGCCTCCCTGTTATCCTACATTGTAGTCTGCTGATGTCAGCCTTGTGAGGTAGACCAGACAGGAAACACGGCCAGATGAGCTAATTCTACTTTATTGTAAGGTTACATTAACAGAATCTTGCAAGTCTGAAAGTACATCTCTTCCCCTGTCCCTTTTGCAGCCCAAGAAACTAGGAAGAGTCTCTTCTGAGCTGCTTTCTCCACCCACATTCCTGGTGTGGGCTAAGTTGCCTTTTATCTAACCATTCCCTTGGCTGTGTCTCTTTGCCCTATCTCCCAAGGTCATTCCCACATACCATTACATCTGTACTACACTAGCTATATAAGTAGAATACATCAATGGGAATTGCTGCCATCAAAGTGGCCCTATCCAATGCTCTGTCTCCATATTAAGGAGCATAATGTGTGTGCGCGTGCATGCACGTGCATGCGTGTGCATGCACACGCCTTTGAGTCAGTGTTGACTTCTGGCGACTGCCTGGACAATTCCCTGCAGTTTTCTTGGCAAGATTTCAGAAGTGGTTTACCACTGCCTCCCTCCTAGGGCTGAGAGAGAGGGACTGCACCAAGGTCACCCAGCTGGCTTTGTGCTTAAGGCAGGACTAGAACTCACATCTCCCAGTTTCTAGCCTGGTGCCTTAACCACTACACCAAACTGGCTCTCAGGGGACAAAACAGGAGGTCAGTGATTACACCGGTGCCATGCTTCTTCTCCCATCTTGCTGCAGAAGTATTGTTGCTCTCTCTTCTGGATGAGCTAGCAGAGCTGCAGAAGAGGTTCCTCTCACACACCCCTTGTATTTGCAAGTCCAGACTGCTCCTCCGTAATTTCATTGCCACCAAGATGCCATCCTCTGCTTCTTCCATCAGAGGAGCTGCCACTGCCATGGTTCAGGTGTGTCACCTCTTAACCTAAGCCTGACTGTGACCTTGGTCCTGACTTTATAAACACTCCCTGCAGTGGGAGCGAACAGCCTGCCTCAGTGGTGGGATGGGTCTGCTGGGTCTACTTCAAAGACTGTCTGCAAACACAGGAACTTTGATTCTGAGGCATTCTACATCTCCACAAACTAATTTTGTAAATACTATTAATAACATATGTGGGTGAAAAATTAAAGACCCTCACAAGATAAATTCAACTGCTGGTGAGCTGATGGACTTCCCAGTCTAGCTTACCACATTTTTATTACTAAGAGTAGGAAAACCATAAACCACAAAGAAAATATACAAGATCTGCAAAATGAAATATATAATTACAACAATAAACTATTAATAGTAAAAGAACGGATCAGCCTGGAGAAGATCTATCTATGTGGCAGCTAAGAGTCAATTTCATGACACGTAATCAATCAATAAAAAGAATGGAAGATTGGCAAACTACTTGATTTAAATTCTGCCTAACTTAATAACTAGGACCAAAGATAGTGGGAGTAGGGAATTAAGAGAGATGACACATCTTACTGACCACAGTTGCACAAATATTTAATTCAAAAACTAGGTTTCTAGTTGATACTACTGTATACAATCTCTGAACTGAATCAAATTTCCAAATGGTAGCAAAAATTTGTTTCAAATTGTCAAATCAAATATGATCCTCCAAAGTGATTTGATTCAGACGCCTTTTGCATGGACACCCATGTATTTTTACCATCCAGGTCAGATCAAATCAGTTTGATTTGGATGACTAGATTTGAATTGATCCAGACATCTGAAAGGAATCAGATGGTTGTTCTAAATCACTGATTCAGAATGACTCAGTGATCCAGATCAAATCAATGATTCAAATCAGACAGATTGGGCCAGATCTGCACATGGCTGCTGTTCTCACAAGACAGCAAGAAATGAAGCTTCATTTTAGAGGAATAGTCAGGATATGTACAAATGGATTCCAAAGGATTATAGAAACAGGACTGGGGAGTTGGAATCCAGCTGGATTGAAAAAGTTAAGATTGATTAGAAGCACGACAAGCCATGAAAGTAAAAGCCACAAATAACTGCCTGTACTTCTTAAAATCAGATGAGACAGATGTGACAGAACTGGCAAAATGCAAAGACAGAGCTGAGCAAAGCATTGCACCCTAAATCAGCTCTGGAAAACTTTGGGATGGGATGGGCGCATAGGTGTTTAAAATAAAATCTAAATGTAAGACTCAGCATCTCTCTCCCAAAAAGCCATGTTAGATAAGCCACAAACTGACCTGTCAGTCATTTAGTTTCTCGCCCATCCCATCTCATCCTATGCACCCACCAAAAAGCAAAAACAAAATACTGGATTATCGGTATTTCATTATCTCCATCTTTCCAAGGGCTAAACTTTCCCAAAGCCTTTCAGTTTCCCCATTCAGTTTAGGATGCTTTTAAGGTAATTCCAAAGCTGCATGTGTCTTAATTTGAAAAAATATAGGCTTATATCTCCCCCCACCTTTTGAGGGGGGGTATTAATTTATGAACCAAGAATAAAGGAGCAGACTATGCATTTTTTCCATCATTGCCATGACCAAGTTTATGCTGATACGTAGATTACGCCTTTCTTCAGCAGCAAGCAGGCTCCCAGCGCTAAACATTTCCACCATAAAACGTTCTTATATTTCCATAGAAGAGATGTGGCTGGTGCTGTTATCCTTTGCATGGAATTGTGGGGCATGGAAGTAACTACCTAAAAGTGTGTTTCTGCTAAAGAGAGAGGAGGCAGCAAAGAGTGAAGGGAGGAAGAGTCATAGCTGTTTGTTCCCATGGCAGAATTGAAAAGGCTGTGTGGTACATGGCACTTTGCCCATGGCTGTTGGGGATTATTAAGGTCCTTGGTAGAATGCTACTAGGTGCCAAACTTCCCATTTTGGATGCAGGAATGGGTACAGTTGGTGTGGTGGGCCTAGATGAGCAAACCAATCCTAGGAACCACCACAATCTGGTCCCCCAAAATTGGAATCCAAACATTCCATCTGAGTCTTCCATCCCACACAGATTGATTACTTATTCCCTGACTTCACTATGCCCTTTACCAAAATATAAATCTAACCAACAAACAGGGAAGGGGTATCACCTGATGTATAATAAGTGAAGGCTGTTCATCTTGAAGACCCCATGTTATCTCCAGCTGGGAACGGCATGTTTCTATATGCTAGCTGTAAAGGAATGGTGGGAAATCACCTCCTGCATGTGAAAAATGAAATGCTGGATGAATGGGCCTCAGATTGATGCAGCAGGACTATTCTGATGTCTTTATAATTAAGTAATTGAAGTGATTGAAAGGATCAATATTTTTCATTCAAGGCAGCAAAACTAATCTGTTAACATATAAGAGCAAGAACTATTCCACTGTTTCAGGTTCTCCACATACTCTGATTACTGAGCTATTGACTAGTGGAAAAACTTGGAGAAAAAAATTATATTCACATGAGATAGAGCAAGAAGAAAAAGAAAAAAATGTTCAAATAAATATTGTGCTCTGGGTGTTTTAAAGTCTTAAAAATGGCCTGCAGTTGGAGGAGAGAGGTTTCCTTAACATATTGGTCTCACTAACTCCACCCCATTGGCTCAATGGGGTGCTTACTGCAACAAATGTGACTATAGGCAAGCAAAATTTATTTATTTATGTATGTGTGTATGTATGGGATTTAGATGTTACCTGATACAAGCGGCTTACACTTAAAAAACAAAAAAGCAATAAAAAGAGAAGTACAGATCATATGCATCCAGAAGACAAACCATACATTACAAACGAAACATCCTTACAGGGATTCAGTAACTACCCTACCTCAAGGCCTGGGAGAACAGCCAGGTTTTCAATAACTTTCTGAACATGAACAGGGTGGGAGCCATATGGAACCCAGGCAGGATGCTGTTCCAGAGGGCTGGTGTTGCTACAGATAGGGCACACTTCTTAAGACCCAATAGATGACGTTAATTGTGGCATGCCCATTACTATCCATGCTGTTACATTCTGGATCAGCTGTAGCTTCTGAGTAGTCTTCAAGGGCAGCCCCATGTAGAGTGCATTGCGATAGTACGTTTCTTAGGTGATTTGGGCATGAGTGATCATCTGAAGGACCTCCTGATCCAAGAACAGGAGCAACTACCTCACTAGATAGATCTGTATGAAGGCCCTCTGGGCACAGCTGCCACCTGCCCTTCAGACAGGAGTTGTAATCCAGGATTATCCCCAGATTATGCACCAATCCAGAATGGTGAACTGCTACCCCATCCAAGACTAAATGCAGAAAGTCTCCAGGATCAGGCATCCCCAAATATCCACAGTCCCTCAGTCTCATTAGGATCAAGCCTGATTCTCTTCCTCCTTATCCAGACACAGGGGTAGGACATTGACAGCATCACTTGGGCATCAAAATATACAGTTGGGTATCATCAGCATACTGGAAACAGACAGCTCTGTCACTCTCTATGCAAGCTCAATCCCAATTTGCAAGGATTGATTGATTGATTGATTGATTGATTGATTGATTGATTTGCCATAGAACTACCAGTCTTCAGGAGAAGTATAATGCTATGACTATCCCACCTGGCAATATATGACTAACCAAGTAGTGGTTACAGGAGGGTGCAGAAAAGAAAAATAAAGTCCAGGTGAGTGTCTAGTGGGCCATAGGATAGATTTGGAAGGAAGCTGGAGGGAACACCCAAACACACTTTCTGGAGAGCAGTTGATGCCGGGTGGGTGGGAAGAGGAAGCCAAGGGATCCACTAGTCACTGTCCTGAAACTATCTCATATTAAATCTGTAAAGTCAGTGCTACTCTGCAGCCTTGAACCCGAGACCAACAAAGCTCTGCCATGCAACCACTGCACTTATGCTGATTTACACTCTCAGCAACTCAAGAACCAGAGGACTGTTGGTTCACGTGTACTGATAACAAAGTCTTATCCTGTTGAACACTCTTCAGTGTTTCAGGTTCCTGTGTGAGTGTATGCATGGCATATATGTGTGTATACGTATGTATACACATTTACTGTATATACATAGTTACACAGGACATTTCCATCATGCTGTAATAACTGGTGGAATGTGTCGGCTTTAAGCTTCTTTCTGATATCCTATTGCTGTAACTTTAAGGTATTGACCCAGAAGTAAAGCAATGGCATGAATAAAATAAAAATAAAAATGTTAATTATCCTTTGTGTTTGTAATTTAATTAAAGGTGCAGTAAAGTTTTACTGTTTTGCCAGGTGATGATGTTTAGAGCTCTGAAAAAGCTATTTGTGCTGGGGAGATTAAAGTGCATTTTAAAATGTTCCTCGAGCACTTTCACATTTGTTGATAGATTTTTAAATTAAACTTTAAATTGTAATCTAAATTACCTCCAACAATTCATGGTCCCTATAATGAACTCCCACCATTCCTGCTGTCATCGAGCTATGATATACTGTAAATGGTAAGTGCTTGCAGTTTTACTGAATAGAGTTCTAGCATTATTGAACTGCATTCGTTGTGTATAAACCTCAAATGAAAATCAAACTAAGAGCCAGATTTCCTTTGGCAGAGGAACAGCAGCACGTGAGGGTCTTTACTCATAGGATGGCTTGGTGGCGGTTCTTCATGTGGTAGGCTTTACATGATAAAGCACTTAAAATAGGAATCTTGGCACTTTGAACTTTGGGTCTTTTTAATATATTGTATATCAAAAAATCTAGAGGCACTGTGCAGAATATGAATACTAGGACATCATAAGCCACTTGACCACATGTCTTTATCCTGAGAAGAAAGAAAGTTAATGTATTTCTCAAGGATGAGAATTTCAATAGCATTTCATTCAAGGTGGACCAGTTTGTACCCCTGAGATCCTTGGCGCTCTGTCACACTTGGACAGAGTCATTATGCTGAGTTGCAGCAGAGGACGTTAAGCAAGGCAGAGCTTAGCTGAGAGACCATCTTCAGCAGCTTGACCTTTTTCTGAGATAGACCTGACCTCTACTGGCCACCCAAGGACCTCAAAGAATCTTCTCCAACAGTTCCCCATTATTGCCATGGCAGGGGACTACAAATCCAAAGTGCTCCACAGGAACCAGAGCAGCCGACTTTGGTCTGTTGAGCACAACTCCCAGGAAACAGCAGGGCCACTAGGGAAAGGATGGGACTTCCTATTCTCCTTCCACCTCCCCCAGACTGCCCACCAGCCCACTACTGAGAAGTCCTTTGCATTCTAAAATTGCTTCTGAATTCACAAGCCACCTTGCGAGAATTTCATGCCCTGAAAGGCATAACAACATGCAAATATATCTATGACAAGAGTTCTGTGGATCAAAAGTATGAACCATAATTTCAGGTAGGTAATGGACATTGAATATATATCATCACGAGTTTTAATTTATTATGATAAATTGACTAGAAAGCCAAAAACAATAAAAAAAAAATTATAAGCATATAACATATTATGATTTTTACAAATATCAGTCCTTCATTCTTTTGTAGCCCAATAATAAAATCAGAAAACTAACTTAAAACCTAAAATTCAATTTAATTTATTAAATTTGTATGCCATCCAATGAGTCTCTTCTTCTATACTTATTTCTATCCCCATCAACTATAGCAGACTTTCCATTATTAAAAGTTAGAGAAGTTAGTGAATTGATAAATGCACCTTCATGAAGGTGACTAAATGGAGTCTTATAGAATTGACTGCCGTACAAAACATGGACATACAATAAAAACTTCAGCCAGCTGGTCACTCAGGAACACATATGAGAATGCATTCCTTATCCCAATCTTCATATTGCTAAAAAGAAGCATGATATGAGTAGATCCATTTCTCTATAAAAGACCAAGGCAACAATGCATCTTCTACTAACTCAATCTTTCTGCCACCATAAGGGCAAACATGTGGAAAACTACCAGTGGCATTGATTAAGTCTGGCTAGTAAAAACATACCCCTATTTCACTATCAAGATATAGGACAGATAAGCAGCTTGTTTGAAGCTGCTCTGTCCTTCCAATAAGAGGGACTATTTCAGGGTGACATGTAAGTCTTTTTATCAATCAATCAATATTTTATTATGGTCACAGACCAGAATTACAAATAAAATATAAAATTGTACAAATACTAATAAAAATGCATTCAAATTTAGCTACGTTCAAAGAAACTGAATCATAATGATCAGATAGCAACAACTGTAGATAAAAAAGATCAGAATTTACTGAGTGTTTTATCAAATAGGGAGTTATAAAATGGGTCCATGAGTCCTTATAGAAGGCAGAGTATAGCAGGACATGAGCTGTAGTTTCAACAGCCCCTTGTCCACAGGGGCACAATCTCAGCTCATATGGAACTTTTTTGAATCGGCCCTCCAAAACTGCTGTGGGAAGAGCATTGCAACATGCTAGAGTTAGTGCCCTTTGGAATTTGGAGACAGTTATATAATGTGGGTATCTCACTGGTTTATAAAAGTGGGCTTGACTGCTCAGGAAAACGTTCTTAGGTAGAGCAGACTGGTCCTGTTGGACTTCCAGATCTTTGATACATAGTTCAAGTGCATGCTCGTAGCCCATTATTAGGAACACCTCCCTGGAGAAGCCAAGATGTTGCAGTTTTTGTGAAATAGTCCTGAACCATACTGATTTATAATTGCCCTCAATAAGAAAAGAATTCAAACCTGTGGGAAAGAACAGTAATTTCAGCCAAGGTGCTATAATACAAGTCCATGCACCTGTTTCGACTTTAGACAACCCTGCCTCCCTCCTTAATACTACTTTGGAACGCAGGGAGCTACCTGGAATATAGCCCTTAGGAATTTAGACTGAACTCTTTCCAGAGGAGTAAAGGAAGGATAAGGTCCTAGCTGGGCACCGAAGCATAGTTGTACATGAGTCTTAGCTGAATAAAGCTTCAGTACTGCTGCGATATGCTGTGCTCCTCTGGTAAAATGAAAGGATTGAATTGTGGCCACTGTTTTTTGAGCATTTTGTATTGCATTTGGTGTGCACTGCATTTAGTGGAGTTCTTTTTATCCATGTTAGGACTTTAAGAATTTATTTATTTTTATTTATTTATTTATTTATTTTATTTTTCAAATTTGTATGCCGCCCATCTCCCCCAGTGGGTGACTCTGGGCGGCTCACACTAATAATAAAAAACACAGGACTCTCCAGACCTAGACATAATCTATAAATAGTTAAAAACATATATAAAAATGGCCTAAAAACCTCCTATAATTTGGCCCTAAAAAGCCTGTAAGATGCTGGGGGGGGACAACCCCTCACCCCACCAGCCATCTCCACAGGTGCGGGCCCCCCTCTGGCCCCCAAGCCTTCTGGCAGAGCCAGGATTTGATCTCTTTCCTGAAAGCCATGAGGGAGGGGGCACACCGCACCTCAGGCGGCAAGATGTTCCATAGGGCGGGCGCTACAGCAGAAAAGGCCCTCTGCCTAGACCCCACCAATCGAAATTCCTTGACCGGTGGGGTCTGCAATCTGCCCCTTCTGCTGGACCGAGTGGGGCGGGCTGAGATGACCGGGGCAAGGCAGTTCCTCAGATAACCTGGTCCCGTGCCATGAAGGGCTTTAAAGGTGATGACCAACACCTTGAATTGGACCCGGAAACAAACTGGCAACCAATGCAGCTCACGCAACAGTGGTGTTATATGTGCCCTCCTAGGGGCATTGAGAACTGTCCGCACCGCCGCATTCTGCACCAGCTGTAGCTTCCGGATACTCTTCAAGGGTAGCCCCATGTAGAGCGCATTACAGTAGTCCAATCCGGAGGTGACCGGGGCATGAGTGACCGTCTTTTTAGTTCTTTTTTGATCTAAGACAGCAGTGGCATCTGCAGGAGAGAGGGTCAGCATTGGCAACACGGGGGATGGCGCATCACGATGCAAGGCCCACATCTTCTGAACATGTCTGCAACACTGGCATCCATAAAAAGAGGCAGGACCTACACTGAAAGGGTCCATCCACCTTCTTGCCAATTTTGACCCGCATACACCCAGGCATGGCTGTAAGAAAGTATAAATTCCAAGGAACATCTCAAAAGCTGGAATTTGTCCAGCGGGGCTCTCTGCAAGCAAAGCTAACACTTCCTTCCTGAACTAGAAGGTTAACCAAGTAGGGAGAAAAGTCAGTTTTAATCAAAGACTAAAGCAGTCTGACCTTCTCTAGCCTCTATTATTACTGAGCCTATTTCTAAGCACAAAGTGAATTAAGCACTGTAGGCATGGCCCAAACTGTGAATATTCTTTAATGAGCCATAATCTTTAAAACAGTGTTTCTCAACCACTGATGCCGAAGAAGCTGAAGTTGACCGGTTCTATGAAGACCTACAACACCTTCTAGAACTAGCACCCAAAAAAGATGTCCTTTTCATCATAGGGGATTGGAATGCTAAAGTAGGAAGTCAAGGAGTAATCGGAATAACAGGCAAGTTTGGCCTTGGAGTACAAAATGAAGCGGGGCAAAGGCTAATAGAATTCTGTCAAGAGAACAAGCTAGTCATAGCAAACACTCTTTTCCAACAACACAAGAGATGACTCTACACATGGACATCACCAGATGGTCAATACTGAAACCAGATTGATTACATAGTTTGCAGTCAAAGATGGAGAAGCTCTATACAGACAGCAAAAACAAGACCAGGAGCTGACTGTGGCTCAGATCATGAGCTTCTTGCTGCAAAATTTAGGCTTAAATTGAAGAACGTAGGGAAAACCACTAGACCACTCTAGTATGACTTAGATCATATTCCTTGTGAGTACCCAGTGAAGGTGATGAATAGATTTAGGGGATTAGGTTTGGTAGACAGAGTGCCTGAAGAACTATGGACGGAGGTCCGTAACATTGTACAGGAGGCAGCAACTAAAACCATCCCAAAGAAAAAGAAATGCAAGAAAGCAAAATGGCTGCCTGATGAGGCTTTACAAATAGCTGTGGAAAGAAGGAATGCGAAAAGCAAGGGTGAAAGGGAAAGATATAAGCAACTGAATGCAGATTTACAGAAAATAGCAAGGAGAGAGAAGAAGGCCTTCTTAAATGAACAATTTTATTTTATTTATTTATTATCAAATTTGTATGCCGCCCATCTCCCCCAATGGGTGACTCTGGGTGGCTCACAATAATAAAAAAGGAAAAAACACAAGTCCCTCCATCCATGGATAAAATCTATAAATAATTAAAAAACATATATTAAAAATCCCCTAAAAACCTCCTATAAATTTTAGCCCCTGCAAGATGCTGGGGGCGGGGGACAAACCCATCACCCCACCAGCCATCTCCACAGGTGCGGGGCCCCCTCCAGCCCCCAGGCCTTCTGGCAGAGCCAGGATTTGATCCCTTTCCTGAAGGCCATGAGGGAGGGGGCACACCGGATCTCAGGAGGCAGGATGTTCCATAGGGCGGGAGCTGCAGCAGAAAAGGCTCTCTGCCTAGACCCCACCAATCGAAATTCCTTGACGGGTGGGGTCTGCAACCTGCCCTTTCTGCTGGACCGAGTGGGACGGGCTGAAGTGACCAGGGCAAGGCAGTTCCTCAGATAACCTGGTCCTGTGCCATGAAGGGCTTTAAAGGTGATGACCAACATCTTGAATTGGACCTGGAAACAAACTGGTAACCAATGCAGCTCACGCAACAGGGATGTTATATGTGCCCTCCTAGGGGCATTGAGAACTGTCCGCACCGCCGCATTCTGCACCAGCTGTAGCTTCCGGATACTCTTCAAGGGTAGCCCCATGTAGAGCGCATTACAGTAGTCCAACCCGGAGGTGACCAGGGCATGAGTGACCGTGCGGAGGTCCTCCTGATCCAGGAAGGGGCGTAATTGCCGCACAACATGAAGTCGTGCAAACGCCCTCCTAGCCACGACTGCCACCTGCTCTTTGAGCAGGAGTCATGAGTCCAGGAGAACCCCCAGATTACACACCGGGTCTGTCTGGGGTAGTGCAACCCTGTCAAGAACCAAAGATGACAAGCTCCTAGATCTTGAGGCTCCCCATATCCACAGCCACTCCGTCTTACCAGGGTTCAGCTGAAGCCTGTTGTCCCCCATCCAGGCCCCCACAGCCTCCAGGCACCGCAAGAGGGCAGTCACAGCATCACTTAAGGCACCTGGGATGGAGATGTATAATTGGGTATCATCAGCATACTGATGATACCTCACCCCATGGTGCCAGATGACCTCACCCAGTGGTTTCATGTAGATGTTAAATAGGAGTGGTGAAAGCACTGACCCCTGTGGCACCCCACAAAGTAGGGGACGGGGGCTGGACCTCTCGCTCCCTATCAACACCGATTGGGTTTGGCCTTGGAGAAAGGAGCTGAACCAGCACAACATTGTGCCACCCAGCCCCAACTCCTACAGCTGACCCAAAAGGATACCATGGTTGATGGTATCGAAAGCCGCCGTGCAAGGATGGATGCACTCCCCCCATCCCGCTCTCGCCAGAGATCATCTAAAAGTGCGACCAATGCTGTTTCTGTCCTATAACCGGGCCTGAATCCTGACTGATAGGGGTCCAGATAATCTGTTTCCTCCAGGATCCTCTGAAGCTGCCGCGCGACCACCTTTTCCAATGCAATGCAAAGAAATCGAGGAAAACAATAGAATAGGGAAGACTAGAGATCTCTTCAAGAAAATTGGAGATATCAAAGGAATGTTTAGTGCAAAGATGGGCATGATAAAGGACAAAAAAGGCAAGGAGCTAACAGAAGCAGAAGAGATTAAGAAGAGGTGAATACACAGAAGAACTATACAAGAAAGATCTTAATGTCCCTGATGTCCATGCTGGTGTGGTCACTGACCTTGAGCGAGACATCCTAGAGAGTGAAGTCAAGTGGGCCTTAGGAAGCATTACTAACAACAAAGCTAGTGGAGATGACGGTATTCCAGCTGAGTTATTTAAAATACTAAAAGATGATGCTGTTAAAGTGTTGCACTCAATATGCCAGCAAGTTTGGAGAATGCAACGGTGGCCACAGGATTGGAAAAGGTCAGTTTACGTTCCAATTCCAAAGAAGGGCAATGCCAAAGAATGCTCAAACTATCGCACAATTGCACTCATTTCACATGCTAGCAAGGTTATGCTCAAAATCCTACAAGCTAGGCTTCAGCAGTATGTGAACCGAGAACTACCGAATGTACAAGCTGGGTTTCGAAAAGGCAGAGGAACTAGAGATCAAATCGCCAACATTCGCTGGATCATGGAGAAAGCACAAGAGTTCCAGAAAAACATCTACTTCTGCTTCACTAACTATGCAAAACCCTTTGATTATGTGGATCACAACAAACTGTGGCAAATTCTTAAAAAGATGGGGGTACCAGACCATCTTACCTGTCTCCTGAGAAATCTGTATGCGGGCCAAGAAGAACAGTTAGAATCGATCATGGAACAACCAATTGGTTCAAAATAGGGAAAGGAGTATGACAAGGCTGTATACTGTCACCCTGCTTAGTTAACCTATATGCAGAGCACATCATGAGAAATGCCAGGCTGGAAGAATCACAAGCTGGAATTAGGATTGCAGGGAGAAACATCAACAACCTCAGATATGCAGATGATACCACCCTAATGGCAGAAAGTGAAGAAGAACTAAAGAGCCTCTTGATGAGGGTGAAAGAGGAGAGTGCGAAAGCTGGCTTAAAACTCAACATTAAAAAAACTAAGATCATGGCATCTGGACCCATCAATTCCTGGCAAATAGAAGGGGTAGAAATGGAAGCAGTAACAGACTTCATTTATTTGGGCTCCAAGATCACCACAGATGGAGACTGCACCCATGAAATTAAAAGACGCTTGCTCCTTGGGAGGAAAGCTATGGCAAACCTAGACAGCATATTAAAAAGCAGAGACATCACCTTGCTGACAAAGATCCGCATAATCAAAGCTATGGTTTTCCCAGTAGTAATGTATGGCTGTGAGAGCTGGATCATAAAGAAGGCTGAGCACTGAAGAATTGATGCCTTTGAACTGTGGTGCTGGAGAAGACTCTTAAGAGTCCCCTGGACTGCTAGGAGGTCAAACCAGTCAATCTTAAAAGAAATCAACCCTGACTGCTCATTGGAAGGATTGATAATGAAGCTGAAGCTCAGATACTTTGGTCACCTAATGCGAAGAGAGGACTCTTTAGAAAAGACCCTGATGCTGGGAAAGATTGAAGGCAAAAGGAGAAGGGGATGGCAGAGGATGAGATGGTTAGATAGCATCACTGAAGCAATGAGCATGAAACTGAGCAAACTCAGGGAGGCAGTGAAGGACAGGAAGGCCTGGCGCAATATGGTTCATGGGGTCACGAAGAGTCGGACACGATTAACGACTGAACAACAAAAAGATATGTGGACGTCAACACCCACTGGCTGGGAATTCTGGGAGTTGAAGTCCAGACATCTTAAAGTTGTCAAGTTTGAGAAACACTGCTTTAAATGAATCATAACCTTTAAATGAACCATAACACCTGTAGTGTTACATTGGCTTCAAAACCTTTAAGTGTCAAAAGGATAAGTGGCCAACTCTCTGTTCAGTCTCCAAACTTGGATAGCCACAACTTTTTCAACAGAGTCTTTAATGTATTGTCGAAGGCTTTTTGGGCACAGAGAGAACTGCTCCTGTCTGTGCTCCTGCACTCTGAAGATGCCGGTCACAGGTGCTGGCGAAACGTTAGGAAACAAGACTTCAAGACCACGGCCACACAGCCCGGAAGACCCACACCAGCCAGAGTCTTTAATCTTTGCCTTAATCTTTGTAGATGAGGAAAGTACTCTGATGCACGTGATCCTGCCCATTGCATCTGACTGCTCTCTCTCTCTGGCATCTATATGTTCTGGTGATATTAGGTCGTTTTAGAAATATTGCATTCCTTCTAATACATCCCTGGAGTGATGCATGGGTCTCTTTATATATGCTTGCACGTCTATTTATATGTGCACAAGTTTCTTCCTCAGGCTCCAGTTGCTTCTGATGTGAAGCCAACGGTGAAGTTTATACGTGCAGGAATCTCTCTGCTCTCATGAGTTTTGGGGAGTTTGGGAGGCAAGCGGTCTCCAAGCCCATCATTGTGTCGTATGGATCTTCTGTGATGTTCCTACTAACTTTCAAGGAACATTTTTTAGATCATTTGGGTGGGGAAGAGAGGGCTAGTGGGGTATGATTATTTGCTGCCCAAAAAAGGTGTGATATTTGTGCTTTAAGTTTTGTTAAAAGTTTAAAAAGACAGGCTCATTTCCCCAACTTCCACTCTGGGAAGACAGAACGGTGAGATCACAGAGGTAGAACTTCCAGGGACACAAGTCTAACATGCTTTTTTCCAAACAATTCCTGCACCCCAAGAGACTGGAGACTTCGAGTAGCAGCCAGATTTCTGTTATGGGCCCCTTCTAGAAACCAGAGACAAATAAAAAATTGGGCTCCTTTCAGGGGTATCCACAGAGGGTGTAAAAAATTTAAGATGGCAGCCATGACCGAGCAGCCAAAACCCTGCTCTTTTTAATGTACATCACATGTTAAAAAGGACTGAGGCTTCAACCTGCCATCTTGACTGTTTTGACCACCTCTCTGGATACCCCAACTCCTTTGACTTAATATAGCTTCTGAAGCCCACAGCTCTACACCTTTTTTCACTGTCATAATTTCCTTCCCCTTCTAACAAACGTTTACCTGTATCCTCTCCCAAAAAAGCTAAATAAAATTGTGCTGGCTGGTGTGGTAATCTTTAGCAAACTTTGAACATATTTTAATTTGACTTAATTTGATTTATTAATTAACTTTATAAATTACGTGATTAACATTTATGAGAGATACTTGCATTCCCCTCGTGTCATGCCTCCAGTAAAGCTTCACTACAGTAAAATTCAGGCAGGTATGCACAGTTATTTTTTTTAAAAGACTATTAAAAAGAAATTCCCCTCTCACCCCTATGGGTAGTATGTGTCTTCCTCAATCTCAGGTCCTCTACCAGAGGCCTGGGAGTTTGAGGGTTCTGCACAGTATCCTAGCTTTTCCTAGCACTGCACTCTTCTGGACAGAGAGCTCTGATGTTCCTGGGATCTGTTGGAGCCATTCTCCCAGCTCAGGAGTCACAGCCCCGAGTGATCCTACCACCACTGGGACCACTTTGGCTTTTACTTTCCATATCCTGTCTATTTCCTCCTTCAGGCCCTGGTACTTCTTCAGCTTCTCATGCTCCTTCTTCCTGATGCTGCTGTCACTTGGCACTGCTACATCTATCACTACCGCTGTCTTTGGTCTTTGTCTACTACCACGATGTCTGGCTGATTGGCCAGTACCTGCCTGTCCATCTGGATCTGGAAGTCCCACAGGATCTTAGCCCTGTGATTCTCCATGACCTTCTGTGGAATCTCCCGTCTGGACCTGGGAGGGTCTAGCCCATACACTGTGCAGATATTCCTGTACACAATGCCAGCTACTTGGTTGTGCCGTTCAGTGTATGCTGTTCCTGCCTGCATCTTACACTCTGCCACTATGTGTTGGACTGTCTCTGAGGCCTCTCTGCACAGTTTGCACCTTGGGTCCTGTCTAGTGTGGTAGACCCCTGCTTCTATGGATCTGGTGCTTAGTGCCTGTTCTTGTGCTGCTATGATCAGTGCCTCAGTAATGTCTTTTAGTCCAACCCTTTCCAGCCACTGGTAGGATTTCCCAATATCAGCTGCCTCAGCTATCTGTCGATGGTACATCCCCTGCAGGGTCTTGTCTTGCCATGGCATTTCCTCTGCTTGAACTTCCTCCCATGTCTGCTGCTGCCTCAGGCATTCCCTCAGCAGCTCATCTTTGGATGCCACCTTATGATGTACTCCGGGATGCTCCAGGTTTTGTCCAGGACAGTGGCTTTGACACTCACCAGACCCTGCCCGCCCTCTTTCTGGCTGGTGTACAGTCTTTGGGTGTTGGACTTGGGGTGGATACCTCCAAACATTGGGAGGAGGTTCCAGGTCTTCACATTGGCACCCTCCATGTCCTACTTTGGCCAACTCACTAAACCAGCAGGGTATCTGATGACTGGCAGGGTGTACGTGTTGATAGCATGGATCTTGTTCTTCCCATTGAGCTGGATCTTCAGGACCTGTCTTATCCTTTGGTGATACTTGGATGTTGCTGTCTTCCTTGCCTCCTCCTCATGGTTCCCGTGTGACTGTGGGATACCAAAAAGAAATCAAAGAGAGAGCTAAAAGTGCAAAAAAGGGAAAAAAAGAAAAAGAAAAATGGAAAAGAAGGAAAAAGATCAAAGAAGTGGCTTCCAATCTTCTTTACACCAGTTATAAGTACAATTATAAATGTACTTCTTACTGTATGGTTACAACATAACTCTCTTCTTTCTATAATCTATCCTGTCTAATCATTAAAACCACAAATCATAAGTTCATTTTTTTCTGTTTTACTCAGAAAGTCCATAAGGGGTTTCCAGTCAGCAATAAACGTAGATACTGTCTTTTCTCTGATCAAAGAAATCAATTTGGCCATCTCAGCAAGTTCCATCATCTTCACCAACCATTCCTCCATTGTGGATAATGCTGAATCTTTCCATCTTTCTGCATACAAAAATCTTGCTGTGGTTATCATATACAAAAACAAAGTTCCATGGCTTTTTCCAACTGTTAGTCCATTAGTCCCAAGAGGAAAAATTCTGGCCTCACTTGCATATTAATCTTTAAAATCCTCTGAATCAGTGTATGCATTTGAATCCAAATTTTCTAGCTTTTTTACACATTCACCATACATGATGACCTATCATGTTGTTCACATTTCCAACATAAATTTTAAGTGCCTTTATACATTCTAGACAATTTCTCTGGTGACATATACCAACAGAACATCATTTTATAAAAATTCTCTTTAAGATCATAACATAATGTAAATTTCAATCCTTTCAACCACATATTTTCCCATTGTTCCATTATATTATAACCCAAATTTTTAGCCCATTTTATCATACATTCTTTCACTTGTTCTTCTTCTTTTTCAAATTTCAATAAAAGTTTATACATTTTAGCAGTTACATGTTCAGCATTTGTACACAGTTCTATTTCAAACTCAGTCCTTACACTGTTCAAAACCATAAACTCTTTTGCCTACTTTAAATCTTTCTAATAACTGTAAATAAGAAAACCATTGACAACTATATCCCTCTGCCACCAATTCTTCTCTTGATTTTATTTTACATTCCCCTTGGCAAAATTCTAGTATTTCACGATAAGTTAGCCATTTCTGTTAGCCTATTATTTCTCCTCTATAAAATGCTTCTTGTGCTGAGAGCCGCAAAGGTGTTTTCGGGCACAACCTGGGTTTGTATCTATTCCATATTCTCAATATGGCACATCTAACATGGTGATTTTAAAAATCCACCTTAACCTTGACTTTGCCATACCACGATGTCCATGGCACCCAAATCTCAGGTTGTGCTCTTCTAACTCCAAGAGCCTTCTATTTCTCAGCAGCACCCACTCTTTCATCTAACCAAACAGCAAGCTACAAAATACAGTTTCAAATCAGGTAAACCCAGTCCTCCTCTTTCCTTTGCAATTTGTAACACCTTATATTAAACTTAATTTAAATTTACATGGCAGGGCTTTTTCCCCTGCTGCGCAAATTTAGATACTGTATATCCTTCTGCCACCATTTATTTGATTGGTGATTTTATTAATCAACCCTGTTCCTTTTTTTATTCTTTCTCTATTTTCATATTTTTTTGTTAACATCTTCATCTTCTGTTTATTGATCCCAAAACCTAATAAACCAAATTCTTTTAATTTGCCTATTAATATTTCAATTCCTTTTAAAGGATCTTCCAGAACCAACACCAAGTCATCTGCAAAAGCCCATAACTTATCAGTTTCTTTTTTAAACTTTAGTTCTTTAGACCTACAGTCCTCTCATCTTGTCTTATATCTCTATCCGGTATTTCAAGAACAAAAATAAACAAGAGGAGACCGTGGGCACCTCTGTTTTGTTCCTTTGTGCTTTCTGTGAAGTGTAAATCAATCTTACCCATTTTATAAAGTTCTTTCCAAAATTCCCATCTTCCAAAACCTTTTTGGAAAGACTTTTTCATCCACTTCATTTCACAGGTTGGTTATAACCTCACAGGCCAGGCCACACAATATAATGCTGATTTGTCATTTATTCATTTAGCCACACTGCCAAGTCATAAGTCAGGTGAGTGTTTGTGTAGCTAGGAGGGTTGGCTTTTCCATAGGAGGGGCCTTCCATAGGAGGGGTCCCACAAGGAATTGGTGAATATGTATCACCGTTTTGCATGCTGTGATGTAAAGTCATTGCTCATTTAAACGGGGAAGCCAGTAGATAACTCTAAAGCATAAAACAGGATATAATCTGCTAATACAAATTCATATTCTATATAGTATATCACACTGCTGGGGGTTAGCATTCTGTGGCAGTTGCAGCATTAGACTGCTAGAGATATTTGTTAATGTTTCTGTGGAGACTACGCCAAGGCACCCGCCCTGGATGAGATAGTACCAGCCTTAAGATGAATCTGTCGGGGAACTCCATGGCTCTGCTCCTATTCATGCAGGGTTTCATTTTTCTCCAGATGACCTTTGGTTCTCAACCGTGACAGCTTTGGTTGAGCATGGGCTTCGAGAGAGCTGCTTTAAGGGAAAATGAGCCCATGTCTTTGTTAGCTTTTAACAAAACTGTGGTCTTGTAGTGAACACAAAGATCGTATCGGTCTTGCCAAATGATACACATAGGTTAAAGGAGATCAAGCCAGACGCGGGTCTCTTGGATGGCTGCCTGATTTCCATAAAAATGGATGAGAAATAAGAAAATGTGCAGCGAGTCAAAAACTTCATGGGCAATAGAATTTTACTAGTTTTATTATGGAGTCAAGCAAAAATGAGACAGAAGCAAAAATGTGCATAGTCTTTGGCACCTTATCAGCTGGGTATGGTGGAGACCGAAAAAAAACAAAACACTGCCTGCTAATCTTATTGCATCAAAAAGAATGAAAGAAATGGTGATCTGTGATTTTGGAAATGCTTTCCTGGTTTGTTTGTTTCTTAGGAATACAGGGGCAGTACATATATCAAAAATAGGTTTGGAGAAAGATTCTAAAGATGAAGTTTATCTCAATGAAATCCAGGGCATAGAAATAATGGAATTAATTGGGTTATATTTCCATCTGAGTTTATTATTCCTAAACATTCTCTAAAGTCCTTATAGCCCTTGCCCTGTCTAAAAAGAGCTATCACCTTTATTTCATGAAAAGGACAAATGTAGATTATCATCACCATCTTGTTGAAAATATTTTAATCATTAATATTCATTTTATCTATCTATCTATCTATCTATCTATCTATCTATCTATCTATCTATCTATCTATCTATCTATCTCTCTCTACAATACAATGGAGATTTTAATATTGTAATTAGCTTAAGATCAACCATTACTTTGATGTGAGTTGTAGCGGTTCTTTTTTAAATGTTATATTTACCTTTGGATGAAAAAGCCAAGTAATTTTATGCTTGTAATATTGACATCCTAAATTGTAATTAATATTGATTTCTTTCCTTTCTCTATTTTAAACACTTTAAGCTATCTAAATAATATAATGTTAATAATCTCTAATCATATCATGTAAACATCACTGTACTGAAACAATACAATGTATTAAGATTTCCAACAATATAATAAAAAGGAAAAGAAAAGAGGAAAAGAAAGAATGAAAGCAGGAAAAAAAATATTCATCAGTTCTATGTAGACATGCATATGCATTGATATGTGCACAATTCTGCAAAAAACTATTTGCCCCTTTGGGGGGGTCTGCAGAGTGGGTCAAAAGAGCCCAGATGGTGGACATATGATCAAACCCTGCCCCTTTACACGTGTAGTATGTGTGGCACACATAAAACAGGGCAAGGCTTCAACTGTATGTTCACAGCTGCCCTCCCAAAGAGAATAGTATGATAGGTCTATATGTATGTGTGTGTGTCTGTGTATATGTATATGTATATGTATATGTATATGTATATGTATATGTATATGTATATGTATATAAATAACAAGATGCAGTAAGTTTACAAGACTTGCTGGTGTTAAAAGAGAACTTAGGGCTGCCTGAAAAAATCTTGGTGCATGGAACAAGAGACAAATACATCATCGGTAAACCTTACACTCCACACAACATTTTGTGGGAGAACTCTTACAGAAGGCTTTGATTGACCACCTTTATTATCAGGAAGAAATTATCTCCGTAATGACCTTGAATGGGTCAAACTCTAAGGACTGGGTGCTTTTTTGTTGTGACATTGCTAGGATTAAATGGGATTTTGGTTTCTCTTTTTTGATTGATAATTGTAGAATTTCCAGTGGACTGGAAAAGAACAGAAAGAAACACATTATTGAATTAAGTGAAAGTTTAAAAAATTTGGATATTTTAGCATGTGACAACTGAATTGCATTTTAGAGTTCATGGTTCCTGTGGCTAACACAGACATTACTAGATGTCATCCCCAACAAGATAGTTTACACATTCAGCTGACAAAGCCGCAAGGAATGAGAGACAAACCAATTTGAGATCCTTAAACAAGGAAAGAGTCAGTGATCATGTATCCTCCATCAAGCATAACTATTCTTGTGGTGAATTTTTTTTTTTTTTGGCATGCTTTTTGTTGACATTGAGAATGTTGCTTGGAATATATTGAATATCTAGAAGACATGAATAATTTAAAGTTAAACATCCAGATTTGACAGCGCCTATGTTAGGACAAAAATGTCAATATTTACTGTCCTTTATTCCTTTCCCAAATAGAGCTGTAAGCAATTATACCTTTTGGAGTCTCAGAAGAAGAGTAGGGGAGGAGATGTTTAAGTCCTCCTCCTTCCTGTGCAGCTTCTTCCCTTTAAATCCCTCTTTATGAAGCAACTTCTCTTACAACAAATTGCACTGGGTCATTTTAACATCTCCTCTCTTCTGACATAACATTGTTGGAAACTAGGGAGGGGAGGACAGTCCTGTCAGGTCCTGAAATATTTTCCTCTCCCCCCCTTGTCTCTGTATTGCTGGCCTTGGTTTGCAGGCGTTTCACAGCACTTCACATACCTACTGGACTGAATCCTAAGATCTGAATTCCAAACTATCTAAAAGCCACCAACTTAGTGGAGATTACAGGTTTTGAATCGATAATCCTCAGTTCCTTTGCCCCTGAACATCTAATCAGACTCTTAAAGATAGCTTAAAATGGATAGTGGGATGGTTGATGGAGAACAAGCTGAAATTACATCCAGGCAAGATGGAGGTGCTGTTGCACTTGAGAATTCAGATGAAACCTACTTCATTTGGGGTGGTGTTTCCCCCGAAAGGCAACATTCAGCCTGGAGGTGCTCCTCAATCCCCAGCTGTCACTAGATTTGCAGATGACCATTGTGGTGAGGAGCCGGTTGGCATAACTACTGCACCAATTCTGACTCTTCCTGAGTTGGTCAGACTTACTGACAATTAAGCATTGCTTGGTTATACTCATCTTAACCACTGCAATGAAGTTTACATGGCTCTGCCCCTGAAAAGGGTCCAGAAATTGAAATTGGTGCAAAAGGGGAAGGCTAAGTTGCTGACCAATGCAAGTACAGGAATCAAATGATGCCTTGAAAGGACTGAACTCATTGTCACTCACCTACCAGCCTTCCTTTTCTATTACAAAGACCTCTGTGTGGGAGAAAAATAAGCTTCAGTTCTGTTGGATGTGTGTGTGATTGTCAGTGTGTAGGTATGCATATTTGATTGAAAATGTAGTGACAATGGAAAGGAATTAGCTAATGGGGCTTTTAAACTTAATAGTGGTGTGGATGTTAAGAAAATAGCTCTTTATAGTCATTAGGAATTGCTAGAAATGGTGCTGAAAAATTGCTAACTCTCTTTCCTCAAAGCAATGTCCTTTTCTAATGTGAAATGTTAACTGAAGAACAATAGTAGAAGTATAATTAGAATCTATTCACAGAACTTTGGTAATTGGGTAGATTTTAAAAGATTATAAACAAATCCTTAAAAATAAATAAATAACGGAGATATAAGAGTCACAAAGACAAAGCAGTTTTACAAAGAATTCTGGGAAATTGATATTTAATAAAACTAATGAGCAACCTGGTATGGTCCCTATCTAAACAAATTATTTATTTATTTTATTTATTTTATTTATTTAATTTGTCCCCGCCCATCTCCCCACAATGGGGGACTCTGGGCGGCTTACAGCACACTAAAAAACATAAATACCATTAAAAGTTATAAAACCAAACATTAGAAAAATAAACAACTAATTAATATGGATTGATGTTAGAGAGAAAGTACGCTAAAACAGCGCCTAATAGGCTTGCGTGAAATTAAAGATATTGCACATGATGGAAATGGGGTGATACATTTCAAGCAACGTTATAATGTTGTCGTGATGTTTTTCATTTACTAGTTAGTGACAAAAGCACTATATGAAGAGTTTGTTAAAACAGCATTGCTTGAATACTTGCCATGTCAAGAAACTGTAAAGCTGGATGTTTTATACTCTGAAGTTGTTTTTAGAAAAAAATTAAATAGCTAGTCTTTTATTCTTTTTAGAATATCACCTATCCAACCATGATTGGTCAAATGCAATCAGTACAGATGGAGAAATATATGAATACTGTATCTTAATGGACTTCTCTAGCTTCCATCCAGAAGGTACAACATGTTGGCTTCTCATGGCTACTCACAGCATACCTGCATTCTCTGGCAAATTAAAAGTATTTGGGGCTATGAACTTCCATGTTTTTGTTAAGTCTTAATGCTTAAGAAATACTGCCTTAAGGCTATTCCTTTGACATTATTAAGATTCCATTGCTAAGACACTATTGCAGTGTTTCTCAGTCTTGGCAACTTTAAGCTATGTGGACTTCAACTCCCAGAATTCCCCAGCCAACCATGCTGGCTGGGGGAGTTGAAGTCCACATATCTTAAAGTTGCCAGGGATGAGAAACACGATGCTGCTGTATTAGCTTTCATACAGTATCTTTTAATACTATGTACTTAAGGCTTTTACTGAGAGTTTGTGTTTGAACTGGAAAAAGGATCCAAGAACTCCAGTAAGTGGATTTATGGGAAACAATTCTAAGTGAACGTTTTGTTTCAATGATTTGGAATCTATTGAAAAGTAGCCAACTGCTTGCTACAAAGTTTATCTATAATTACAAAAGCTTTAATGAAGTCAAAGCCCTAACAGTAGGGTTGCTACTATACTACCTGAAATTTGAGGGAGAGGGCAGAACAGATTCCAAGGATCTTTCATGTTTAAAGGAACAATATGTAACAATTATTTGTTTTTTGTCCTATTTTCTTCCAAAAGCTTAGGAAGGCTATGTTAAGAGAAAACCCATAAAGAAAAAGAAGAAAATATAGAAATCCAGCAGTCCCACACTCATCAAATGTATTCACACAATGTGCCTCCTTTAAAGTTCCCTTCCCTCCATCCATTCTTTTGTTCTCCTATATCAATGTGATCAACCTCTAGATGGGTTGGATTTCAACTCCCATAAACCACAGCCAGGATAGTCTTGGGCTAGAGATTATTGGAGCTAAAGTCCAATGTAGCCACAGGAAACTAACTAGGCAAAAGTAACAGACCCAATCATTTAATCCTTTGGTCGTCCCTTCTTTCATCTGCCAACTCAGCCAACATTTTTTGAAAAAGAAAACTTCCCTAGTAATTTCAAATAAACAAAGAACCCAGAACTCCTCACCAAAAAAAAAAAAAAATTGTCCTACACAAGACAGAAGTGGTTCCCCTTCTCAACAATGTTCATGTAATCTTCTCTGCAAAAAAAAAAAAAAAATGCAGAAGACATTGAGGTGGATTCATCAGAGTGACTAGAGAAGATTGGTACCTGTAGTTTGACTATGATATCAATCCAACATTCTGTGTTAACATGAGACCATTTACCATCACTGGGTGTATTAGTGATTAAAATAGGAGAATATGCCTACCCTCCTTTTCCTAGCAGCTCATTTCAGTAAAAGTTATCATGGGAACAATGAAATGGGTAAGTTCCATTGCAGTGAACTAATGTTTGTAATCCGTGACTACAAAGTAATGTAGTCAATGTCCTAAAACTGAAAAGACTTGTAATATTTTATGAAGATGAGGCATTTTCCCTTTAGCACAGTATTAGTGAGATCTGTAGATTCCAGCTTCTTAAACCTATTTGCTAGTCACCATGTGTTGGACTCAAATTCTGACAAAATGGCTTAAATGTCCAGTACATATGGAGAACAGGATATTCAATTATTTTAAAAGGAGTCCATTCATTCCAAGGATGACTTGATTTACTATTCTGTAATTGTATATTATAATTCTAAACACACTTCTTGGGGAGCCGGAGCCATTGAATAAGACAGTAGGGCTTACTTCTAAGTAAACATGCCACAGCAGATATGATTTACCCAAGTTTAGGTTGTCCATGTGGAGTTGGAGTGGTGTTTTATCTGTACCTGTTCAAGTGCCTGGCTTCTAGCCTTGTCTATCACCTGCCTGAGATCACTCCCTATCCTATAACTGGATGCCTCCTTTATCATCACACTTCTTGTATTCCCACCCCAAGCAATGGCCAGAGTCATTCTGCAATCGTTTTGCTGACCTAAATGGATTGGACTAGAAAACCGCCTTGGAGTTGAATAGTATGATGGACCAAGAGTGAAATATAAATGTAGTTGAATGAATAAAGAGGACAAAGCATTTAGGTAGTAAATGGCTCACTGTAGAAATAAAAGTCACCGGATGAATTGACCCAACAGGAGGCAAGGAAATGAAAATACGAGAAATTACCATATGTCCCTGTTGATTGCGCTTACCTTTCAAAGGCCATATGAAAAAATGCCAGCTCGACACTGATGACAAAAATGTCAACAAAATCTACCCTACAAACAAGGTTTGGTCTCTAGAACGTGGGGGTCTTTCTGCTGTTATTTTTTCCAAGACGTGTGGAAGTAAGATATTCTTGACCATTCCTGTATTTTTCCCGGCGTCTACAGCTTACAGGAGATTGCTGCTCTACCATTCCTCAGATTTCTGGGACTCGCTTCTTCATCTTCAGGCAGATCAATAGCATTAGGAATCTGAAAAGGCTGCCAAAGAAGCAGGCTTGTAAGTGTTCCGCTTGTATCACCTGATGAATGGTCTCCTCTTTAAAGAACTTATCTCTTTAGGGCTGCAGTATGAGGAATGGCATCATTTGTACTGTTTGCCTGGCCGGACGACTGAAGCTGGATCCATTTAAAAGATAGTGAGATACTGTCGACAGCAATAGACAGGGTAATTGCAGAGCGACTACTGTGGTATAAATTACATCACTCTAAGTGGTGGAATGGCCTGAAGAGAGCGAAAAAATTTCTGACAATTTACTTGTCCCACTGCCCCTTTGACTGCTTATCACCAGTCAGCAGAAGAAAAGAGCTCGAGGTGAAAAAATTAGGTATTGATCAAATTAGCAGTTTTTACTGATCTCTTTAAGAGAAAAAAAGGACTGGAACAATTAAATTTAGAACACAAAAGACTAGGTAGGACAACTCTTGACCCCAGGATGGCAAAGCTCCCTGACACCGACAAGCAGAAAATACAATCTTGCTATGGCATTGTCTCTGTATTAGAAGGCAGCAATCTTGCACAAGCAGAGGGGAGGGGCAGGGAGAGGAGGCTGGATCGCCTCATGGATCTGTTCCCTTCCTAGATTTCTACTGGGAGGGTAAGGACCAGATCAACATAGGCTGCTTCAAGCTACTAAACGAGGCACTACTAGACGAAATGCGGAGAAAGATGATCTTTCAATAAAGAGGTCTAAGTAATTACAGCTGACTTGGGGGTGACCCACAATTCCTGCTACCACTTGGTTCCACCATCTCTACCACCATGAGATGATCTTGGTCCTGGCCACAAAGCTCCTGCTTGGTGAGGATAGGAACAGGATTCTGCTGGGAAGCAGGGACACAAGAGAAGTCGAATCTATGAGTGTGAGTGCTCTTTGGTGCCCCTGAGTCCACACAACACCCATTGCTTTAGAATAAGATGCTTAGGAGATAATAGAAGAAATGGAACAAGCTGTTTTAATAGGAGTTTTACTGAGCAACTGGGAAGAACAGGATGAAGGGGCAGAATTAAGTTTGAATTTAAGCTGGTCAAGGAACATGCATTTACTTTGAATGAGTTCAAATAGCCGGGGCCAGAGGGATGGCCGTACTGAAAAAACTTGCTGATAGACTCTCAGAACCATTATCCATTATCTCTGAGAAACCTTCTCAGAAGTCCCAGATGACTGAAAGAGGGTAAGTGTTATCCAATTCTTCAAAAAAAGTGAGAAAAGGAAATATGAGAACTATGGACTAGTCAGTTTGGGGTAATAGCTGAGAATATTATAGAACACATCATAAATTGGTTTATACGTAAACCCCCTAGAAAGAATGCAGTGATGACTAGAAAACAGTATGAGTATGTCATGAACAAGTCTTACCACATTAACCTTATGTCATATTTTGATTGGTAAACTTTCTTAATATATTGTGTAGACATAAATACATATAATATATATTCAGCTCAATAAATCATTTCTATGGTTTTTCTCAAAGATAATGGACAATGGTTCTGAGAGTTCTTCATTTGGGACTAACAAGTACGGGTGTCAGATACCTAAGTACACAAACCTTGAAATTATAGTTGAGTATTAGCTGAATATGAGGCAGCAGCATGAGATGATTGCCAAAAAGACAAATGCAATTTTAAATTCCATCACACAGAAGTATTGATTCCAAATCATGGGGCATGATAGTACCCCTATATTCTGCCCTTGAGTATTGTGGTCATTTCTGGACTCCATACTTCAACAAGGATTCAAACAAATTGGATAATTGCAATAAAGAGTAACAGGGATGATCAGAGGATCAATACCAATAACTGATCACAACTGGAAAAAAGTGAACAATGTGACATGGCCACCAGAAAGGCAAACAGGTTTCAGTAGCTTAATATATTCTCCTAACCACAAAAACAAATCATTTTAGGCCACTCAGTGCTGATCAGATTTCAACTTGAGTGCCATGTGCTCAATCCGAAAGAAATGCTGCTACTTTATTTTTAATTTCTTTCATGTTTGTCACCCAGGATTTGCCAACAGCTATACACCCTAGCTAGAAATAAGCCCAGCCAGTTCCACGAGAATGATGGAGGTGATCCTTAAATCTCAACCCCATTCAATATACAGCAAGGTGGTCTGGGGAAAAATGAAAGGAAAGAGGGAAAGTCCTGAGTGGTAAGTGATGCTGTGCTTGCCAGCTCTGGATCCAGGAGACACAAGATTGTGAAAAGCAAGATTTGACCTACAGGACTTGGAGGTCAGCCTGAACACTTCTTTCCCATCTGAGAAGATCTGACTTATGGACCTTTAAGGATGCTAATTGACCTGAAGCAGTGGCATGTAAGTAACATGTTATTACCTGAATTGATAAAGCTGCATCCATGTTCACTCCATTTATTTTAAGGCACTGTATGAGAACATTGGCACCACTCAGCTGCTTCAAGCTGAACTTCTGATTGAACATACAAATTCACACCTTTAACACCTCTGGATGATCAGTCTGACCTGCTGCTAATCACATTGGCACTAACATTGTCTCCCTCACTACGGGGGAGAGGGAAGCCAGGTTGTTTTTTTCCTTTCCCCATGAGCAGTGAGGACCCAGCAATCCACAACAGGATTTCTGCTAATGATATTAAATGCATTTGCTAAGTGGTAGAACAATTACCCTGGTGCCTCTCAGCAAGCCACATCAGGTTTCTACCCCTTCCAGCACCACTGTCACCCCACCCAGTTGTGTGATGTGTGTATTTGTATCCTGGCATGTACAAGTATGTAAGCCCACAGAGCTTCTAGTATTCGGCTGCAGTCCTTGGAGACAAAAAGCATTGAAAACCAACACCTGGGTGATATGATGGATTTCCTATTTCTGGTAGGGCTCATTCAACCAACTGATAAATCTGTTTCCTCTTTCCTGGGTCATGTTAAGAAATAGAATATTGATACTATTTATGGGGAAATCGATGCCTTGAGGCTACACGGATGCATTTGTCTCAATTCCTGGAGCAGAATTAAATCTGCTAAGTTTTCTTCCAAAGTCAAAGCCCCAGGTTTGTGGAACAACAACCTGGACTGAGCAACACAGGCAGAAATAATCAGATCTCCCAATTTTAATCAATGCTGCTGAGCTCTGAAGTCTGAATCAGTGGTTAATTGTGTTTTTTATATGCCTCACCCACACAATCGGATGTGATCACCACAGCATAACTACTTGCACAAGCAGGAAACTTGCTTATCTTTCCTACAGGTGCTGTGTTGATTTGAGAACATTATTATGAACTTTTTTTTTTAATTATTCATTTGCAAATGTGGTACGTGATGATTGGGTGGTGGGACTGCTAGTTTAAACATGGCAGTGCAGGGTACCCCCTCTCGGTTAATACTCTGGAAAGAGAAAGAAATTGAGGGATTTGAGAGGTGTGAGTGGAAGGACAAAGGGAAGCCCAGGGTGATAAGACAGGAGAATCAACATCATGATCATGAATATATTTAGTGCCAGGGAGGGTACATATTGATAGACTATAGCTACATTACAGTATTAAGTGAACCTGTTTATAACCAATTTTAAGTCATTTAATAAAAGTTAATTCCTTTCTTTGTTAACAAAGTGCCTGTACCATCTTATCTCTTCCCATGTTCTGTCATGTTCTGACTTAAAGAAATAAAGAACTTCTAAACTAGAAAAGGGTTTGGTGGTGGCAAAGGTAAATAAATGTGATAAATAGATCCTCAAGGGATCTCTCAGAGTTAACGGGATTTTGCTTTAATTCTGAAAAACAAAAAGGAAATGACACCTACAACATGGAGGGTACACAACAAACATTGCCAAAAATAAAGAAATAAAGCCTTGCAGGATTAATTATAGGAATTTCACTAGGGGCAACATTGAGATACTAATACTGTGAAGGTGCTCTGGACAAGCAGACAGAATCCAGTGGTGAAGAACTCTGTGGTGACTTGGAGCTTCTGGGTTGATACAACTTGACACACTGATTCCCTGAGTAATTCTGAAGCTTCCCATCCATTCCTTCTTTGGGCCTCTTCCTTTGCACGAGTCCCATTCTGGGGTTCTTGAGTGCACTGCTCTCCTCAGCCGTGCAATGATGTGCACACATCATTCTTTGGGAGTTCAACTTCCTATCCTCTTCCTGATGCCTTTATTTGCCTTGAAGATAGTTGTAGTCTTGCTTCCCTATTTTTTGGGGGGGGGGGGGGTTGGAGGGAGAGATTTTTCCCCTAGGGCACTATGCCAAAGGGTGGGGGTGTCTTTGTGGAGAAAATGTCTCTTAATACTTATTTCTTCATGTTTAGTCCATGACTTTAGTTAGAAGCTGAGCCTCAATATTTCCCAGCAAAAAAAAAAAAAAACTTGTTTGGTGACAGGGAAACCGAGCGCAAGAGTGGTTGTATCCTAGAAATGGACATTGTTTTAATTGCTGTGCTCCAGCCATTCGACACAAGATTTTGACTTCAGAGGCATGGACAATGTTCTTGGTTATGGAACTAGGAACTAGCTATGGAATTCAAATGATGTGCCATACTGAGGAGCAATATTTCTTTTTGTTGTTCAACAAATAGTATTGTAGGGTGGAAAGAAAGAAAGAAAGAAAGAAAGAAAGAAAGAAAGAAAGAAAGAAAGAAAGAAAGAAAGAAAGAAAGAAAGAAAGAAAGAAAGAAAAGGGAGGGAGGGAGGGAGGGAGGGAGGGAGGGAGGGAGGGTTATTCTGCAATTATATTGTTCTCTTAAACTATTACAGTGTTTTCATATTTGCAACAGCAGTTTTAGAAGGAGAGAGGGAAGGAGGCCTTTTGGGCTGGCTAGAAAAATGAGCGAGGGTCCCCCTCCATTCCGGCACATTTACAAATGCACAAGAGTCTCATTCTGTGCAGAATGCTATCCCTAAGTTCCCTTCGCAGGAAGGTTTCATAAAGGATCTAGGAATTATGCTTCCAAATGAGCTGGCTCTGCCCAGCTTCCTTGATACACACTGTTATGTGCAAGGCTTATTTCTCAAGAGGTTCTTCTCAGTTACTCTTATCACTGTGGCATTTTTATGCATCACTGGACTGAATTACATTTTAAGTAGCTGTTCTAAGTTTGACTACATTCATTCAGGCTGGAGTAATTAAATCAATGAAACCCAGCCACAATGCAGCTTTTCTGCGGTGACATGAGCCGAAATATAACGGAATGCTACTGCACCCGTTAACAGGAATTAAAAACAGGAGAATAATAATGGAGTGTCCTTTGGTGGTGGTGAATGGTTTTGAACAAGGAGTTCTAATAGCATGCATTTCAGAGATTCTCACCATAAGCTATTTGCCATCACTGTGTTTTGGCACAGACCCCATTCACTGCAATGGAACAGTTACTTGGTACCCTTCAAGATAAAAAGGAAGCAAAACAAGAATCTGGGCTTCAATTGTACAGTATCTTATGGCAGATCTACACTTCCAGGTTACCCCAGCACACTGAGCCACCCGCTATTTCTGAGGAATGCATAATGGCAACTAACAACCCTCCTGCCTGGTTTTCTGGCTCCATGAAAAAAAGAGTGTTTTCCATCTTGCACCACCCCAAGCCATGCCATCTGGTCTGTGTGCTGCCCTTTGATCCTCTGTAAGCAAACCTCTCCACTCCCAGTGGCTGCTCTGCCTGCGGTGGGAATGGCTCCTCCCCTCCCTCCAGTCACTGGTCCCCACTTTTATGAGTCAGTGGAACAGTGAAAGCATGTGTTTCATCAATGGAGCAATACAAAGATGGACCTATCTTTTTTTTTTCTTTTTTTACAAGTTCATTGATGTAACATTGCAAGAGCGGACCTCTCTTTGTTTCTGTTTTTTAAACAGGGGAATTTGACAAGATCTGCCACTTCCCCCTTCTTGCCCAAAGTGATAGGAAAAATGGTAAAACTCTTTCCTTGTTCGATGGCTGGTGTGGGTCTTCCGGGCTGTGTGGCCATGTTCTGGAAGTTTTGTTTCCTAACGTTTCGCCAGCATCTGTGACCGGCATCTTCAGAGAGCAGGAGCACAGACAGGAGCACTTCTCTCTGTGCCCAGGATGATGTGACCCTTTGTGGGTATTTATAGAGATCTGAAGGAGGGGGATTGGGGGGGGGTGAGTGCGGGGAGGGGGGTTGGGTTAACGAGTGGCTGCTTGTTTTGGTGTCAGCATCTGTGTGTATCTTCCTGGGGATTAGGCAGGGTTTTTTCTTCTATTGAGTTAACGAGTGGCTGCTGGGGGTGATTAGTATGTTCATTGTGTGAACTGTTCACACGTCCTGGTGGTTGAGCTGAGTTCGTTGATCTTTTGCAGGCTGTATTTTTCAGGATTGGTAGCCAGGTTTTGTTGATTTTTAGACTCTCCTCTTTTTTATTGAAGCTGTGCTGGTGTTTGTGAATCTCAATGGCTTCCCGGTATAGCCTGGTATAGTGGCTGTTGGTGTTGTCCAGTATCTCTGTGTTTTCAAATAGGATTTTGTGTCCAGTGTGCTTGAGAGCATGTTCAGCTACTGCAGATTTTTCTGGTTGCTGTAGTCTGCAGTGCCTTTCGTGTTCTTTTATCCTGGTATGGATGCTGCGTTTTGTGGTCCTGATGTATACTTGCCCGCAGCTGCATGGTATGCGGTATACTCCTGCAGCAGTGAGGGGGTCTTTCCTTCTTCCCTCCCTCCCTTCCTTCCTTCTGGTGTGGGGAGGGCAGGGGAATCCCAGTGGAACATGGTAAACACAATCTGGACAAAAATTAAGTTTGTTTGTGAACATTTCTATTAAGTAAATAAATAAAAATAGGTATGTTGAAAGTCCCCAAAACAGAACAAAACATTGCTCACTACTACAACTTAAAAAGGACATTATAAAAAAAAAATTCCCCTCTTACCCCTATGGGTGGTACGTTTTTTCCTCAGTCTCGGGTCCTCTACCAGAGGCCTGGGAGTTTGAGGGTTCTGCACAGTATCTTAGCTGTTCCTAACACTGCACTCTTCTGGCTCTTCAGGACCTGTCTTATCCTTTGGTGGTATTTGGATGTTGCTGTCTTTCTTGCCTCCTCATCATGGTTCCCATGTGACGGTGGGACACCAAGGTATTTATAGCTGGTCTCTATGTCTGCTATATGGCCCACTGGTAGTTCCACTCCATTAGTCTTAACTACCTTCTCTCTCTTTACTATTATCCTGCCATGCTTCTCCAGTCTGAATGACATCCCAATGTCCTCACTATAGATCTGTGCCAGGTGGATCAGTGAGTCGAAATCTCGTTCACTCTTAGCATACAGCGTGATGTCATCCATGTAGAGGAGGTGGCTGATGGGGATTCCACTCTTGAACTTGTACCCATATCCAGTCCTTGTGATTATCTGGCTGAGGGGGTTTAAGCCTATGCAGAACAGCAGTAGGGACAGCACATCACCTTGGTATATGCCGCACTTGATGGCCACTTTTGTGAGCTGTCTTGAATTGACTTCCAGTGTTGTTTTCCACAGTCCCATTGAGTTCTTGAGGAAGGTCCTTAGTGTCCTGTTGACTTTGTATAGTGCCAGGCATTCACAGATCCATGTGTGTGGCATTGAGTCATAGGCTTTCCTGTAGTCAATCTGTGCTGTGCTCAGATTGGTCTGCCTAGTCCTTGAGTCTCGGGTGACTGCTCTATCTATGAGTAACTGGTGTTTTGAGCCTCTGGTGTTGTTCCCATGCCCTTCTGAGCTGTGCTCATGTACTGGCCCATATGGTCTTGTAGCTTGGCAGCTAGGATGCCTGATAGAACTTTCCATGTTGTGGGGAGGCAGGTTATTGGCCAGTAGTTGGATGGTGCTGTTCCCTTGTGAGGGTCTTTCATGATCAGCACTGTCCTTCCTTATGTTAGCCAGTCTGGGTGGGAGCCTGCTGCTAGCAGTTGGTCCATCTGTGCTGCTAGGCGTTCATGCACTGCTGTTAGTTTCTTTAGCCAGTAGGTGTGGATCATGTCTGGGCCAGGTGCTGTCCAGCTTTTCATGTTCTTGGCCCACTGTTGGATGTCTGCTACTGTGATGGTGACTGGTTCCTGTTCTGGGAGACTGCGGTGGTCTGCTTTCAGGTCCTGCAGCCACTTTGCACTGGTGTTATGTGTCTTCTCTTTCTCCCATATGTTCTTCCAGTACTGTTCAGTTTCTGCTGCTGGTGGCTCAGCTGTTACTGTGTGGTTGCACTGCAGTTGGGAGTACACTTTGGATGGTTCTGTGGAGAACAGGGCATTTATCTTCTTGGCCTCTGCTTCTCTAATGTATCTCCTTAGCCTGGCAGCCAGTGCTGTGAGCCTTTTTTTTTTTTTTTTAAATATTTTTTTATTTTTACAACAAACACAAAACATACATGAACAAACAAAAACATAGAAAGGCATAAAAAAAGCATCTTCCATTTTATACCGTGTGTCAACCAGTTACCAACTCGTTGGTGCCCCTTTCATAATCTTAAATTCTCATATCATCTATTCAAAATATACTTGTATACTTATCAATTAACAATTATTAATCATTCATAGCTAATCTATAGAATCATTTTTACAAGAAATTTTAACTTTCAATAGGATTAGTAATACATTTTCATCTATCGATTATATGTGTATATATATAATAATTAATATCAAATTTCTATTATAAAATTTCCTAATCCATTACATTACTATATTTTCTCAGTGTCATATAAAATTACTTATCTTCTTACTCTAATTTCAAATCTCAATTTAACTCATCTCTGCACATTCCATAATTTTCAATAATTTCCTCCTGCATAAGTACTTTTTAATTTTTCCAATTCTTAAAAGTTACAGTTCTAACCAGTATCAGTTACAATATCAGTTACAGTTCTAACCGGGTTACAGTTCTAACCAGATTCTTCACTATATGTTTCAACAAAAATGTCTCTAGTTTAAAATCTATATGTTACTATATTCAACCATGTATAAATTTTAGTCTAATCTCTTGAAACATTTACAATCAAATACAATTTTTAACTATATATCTCAGATTTATACTTTATTCCAGCGCTTGCATAATTTTGAGTTCACCCTTTTCATTCAATATCCCAAAATATCTAGCTGTTTATTCCTTTTTCTATATTATTGGATAAGAGAAAATGTCCTTTCAAACATTCTGCTTTTTGAAGCTTCTGTCAGTTCCATCATTGTTGTATTCCCCTCGTTTTTTCTTTAAACATCTGAAATAGTTTCTTTCAATATTGTTTTACTTCTTCTTTTTGTGCATTCTCTTAGTACGATTTTCCATTATAATCTTGTATAATCTTTTTCTCACCCTCAGTGCCAAGAACAAGTCTGTCCCTCTTCATTTATCAGTTGATTAACCCTTTTAATTCTCAGTTTATAAGCCTCACAATAATTCTGTTTAATGTTTCTGATTTCTTGTACTATTTCTTCCTTTTCCATTGATCCCGTTTTATGTTTAATTAAGTCCATTTTAGCTTTAATATCTTTTTTTCTTTTTTTTTGCGGGAATTTCTGCAGCTCTTCTTCCAGTTTTTTATAGTCATCCTCAATAGTTTAAAGATCTTTTTCTGCATTGTGTTTCTCGTATAGTTTATTATCTTGATAAACCTTCATTGAGTCAAAGGATTCTTTATCTTTGTTCTTGCCAAAAATAAGAAGAAAAAAAAAAAAAGCAAGAGGAGAGAAAAAAAAAAAAAGGAGGGAAAAGACTAAGTCTCTTTAAAAAAAATCCAACTGAGGGGGGAATGGAGAGCAAAGCAGAGCTTCTAGCAGAAAGAAGAGCTACTGCCACTAATCAGGGCTCTTGTGACTAGCTCAAACTTTCCATCTTGATATTTTCAAAATCGCTTTCAACTCCACTTTCTTGTTTATAGTTACGGATGGCACCTGTATAAACATGCACATCCCACTATCTTTTTAGAAAGCCCAGGGTCCTTGAGCATGCGTCACAATGGAAGAAAAAAAGCAATATGTCGAGCCTCTAGATGGCAGTGCAACTTTCTTTCATTTACTTTCTCTTAACTCCACTTTCCCCATTTCAAAATCAAAAAGTATAAATTTCTTATAACAATAAAGAAATCTTAGAAAAAAGGCTTAAGATAAAGAGTTATTGAGTATTAAAAAGAAAAAGCCAATCCAGTTAAAAATATATTTTTTAAAGAGAAAAACATCTTGCCAATTCCACTAAAAAGGGAAAGTTGAAAAGAAAAAAAATTTCCCCCCCTTTTTTTATAAGGCTCAATCTCGCCGCTTAATCCACTTTTCTTCACTTTTAAAAATCTCTTTAAGTTACTTAAGGTGTTCTCTAAGAATAGTTGAATAATAAAAGTCCATCTCACCCAGTTGACACCCCTCTCTTCCTTCTTCCTTTGGAGCTGTCCCGGCTTTCACAGCCATTTTGGCTGCCTCTCCTCCGCCGGCTTCAAGAGCTTCTCCTGGGATCAATCTGGGACTTGCGGCGTCCCTGAGATCCGCGGGACGCGCCCTTTGTGATCGCCATCTCTACGGGACGGCTTAGGTCCATCGGGACCGTCCAGGGGAGGAGATATCGACTGCGATCCTGGGAGCCCAGGATCGCCCGCCGTATCGCCGCGACGCCAGCTCCGCCCTCCGCCTGTGCTGTGAGCCTTTGTTTAGCAGTCTCTAGGGCTTCAGATGGAGTCAGGCCCATATATTTTTTTCAGTAGCCAAGTCTCATCCTTAACCTCCACACCCTTCTGTAGTTCCACCAGCTGACTGACTTCTCTCCGAGTTGCCTTGATCTTAGCCTCCAATCTCATTTTCCAGGGTGGGTAAGTACTGCTGTTCTTCTTGATCGTGTAGCCAAGCATTTCCAGGATTACAGCAGCTGTAGCATATACCTTCATTGGTTTCAGTTATGGTGGTAGTAGGGATTGTCTGGAGGGCTCTGTTGGCATCTTCTAGCATACTATCTGATGGTACTTCTCCATGGAGCCTTGGTAATCGGACTCGAGGGTTGACTGTAGCTAGTTTATCCATGATCTTACACCTCATATCAGCTGCTGTGCCCTGTAATGGAAGGGGTGGCAGTGACATTCCAGCTTCAGGTGTTGGCTGCACATCCAGTTGTTCTTCCAGGTCTGCTTGAGTCTGGGTTGTAATGTGGAATTGGTCTATCTCAAGTTGTGAGAGCAGCTTCCTCTTCACTATGCTGAAACACTGGGTAACTAGTTGTTTCTCAGTTAGTGTGGATCTAGGCCTTCTGTCTATCCATAGTTCCCTCATACGTTTCATATATCCCCTCTCATTAGGTCTGCTGTTGTAGTAGCATTCCATCAATTCCAAGTTCTCTTGTCTCATCTATGTATGGTTTGTTCCAGTAGCCCACTTAACATCAGATTGTCCTGGTTTCCCAACATCTGATGCGGACCTTGTTAATCCGGGGGATGTCTGAGCCGGCATGACTCTGTTAGTTCGTGTCACTCTCATATTTGAGGTAGGAAGGTGAAGCGTTAGGGGGTCTTTGCCCAAGGACCCCTACTGGTAAGGTAGGTATATACATATATTCAAATAAAGATGATACTTCAAATCAACGCTGACTGGGGACACAGAGTTCTTTTTGGGAAGAAGCAATGCCTCTTGAAACTTCATACCTTTGGGAATCTTCCAGAGATAGTACCTATGTTTAACCTAAAAAAGAAACAGGACTCTGATTCAAGGCCTTAGGAAGAACAGAAGGATTTAATCATGTCTGCTGCAATTCCTATTCATTGCTACACGTTAGGGAATGTGATATGGGTTATGATCCAGTTTCTTCATTATAAAAAATCTGAGCTTTCTTTGTCTATGTATTTATATTCTTAGACTTATATTCTTATAAAGACTTATAAGTTTTATTTTTATATTATATTTTTATATAATATTATATATTATATTTTTTCTATATATATTTCAAGAGTCGCTCCTGAGTGAGATGGGCGGTAACTAAATTTGAAATATAAATAAATATATTATATTATATTATATTATATTATATTATATTATATTAATATTCATTCACAACAAGTAGCAATTTGTTATACTTTTGAGTTGCAAAGATCTTCCTAACCCTTGTATGAACTGGGACATCCTCAGCATTGCTTGTTGGCTATTTTCTTTCCAGCTAATTGGACAGTTTTATTGCTACAGTCGTTATCAGTCTCATGCCACCCTACAAGTTATAATGGCCTGGCACTGAGAACAAAGATTTTAGCCTTCTTGACAGGCGTAGTTCCAAATATGAAACCATCATCAGTATACATTCTCCTTTTGCTGCTTGGCTAATCAGAAAGTAGATAGGCTCATTCTCCAAATATTAGCTATCGTAGGCCAGAGTGGGATTGCTTCATCTTCCAAAATGCTTCAGGGTCTCCTAAAAATTAATTCTTCCAGCTGCATGCCTAGAGATTGATCCATCATAATGAAAATATACTTGAAGGGTCCCAGAGTGGTACAAGTGTCACATGAAGGGGATGGAAAACTATTCCATGTACAGTTTTGAAATTCTTTCTTCTGAAAACTAGTAGTGGCAGAATTTTTCATTTTCAGGTTTCCATCGGGGATGTTTGCCGTCCAGTCCTGGGAATGTTTTACTCAGTTGCAACTTTTAATGTGTTCCAGTGGGTTTACTCCCAAGAGAATGCAGTGTTAGAAACAATAACAAAAGATTGTGCTTAAGCCATGTTCCAAAAACAGAAAGAGGCTAAACTGTTCAATGAGGCATTAGCACAAAGACCTGTTTTGTTTTGTTTTTCTACACCACATCTACATCACAAATATCATATATGTGCCTACCATAATAAAGGTCGGATTGATTTGATTGATTGAATACGTGTGTCCTTCACAAATGAAGATAACAATTTGTATTGTCACAAAACTGCTTCCTTGATTTGTTTTTTCTGTTACAATTTCCATTGTAAAACTGTTATACAGCAAGAAAAGACTGCCTCTAGTAGTGGAATCCTAGTTGTTTCTCATTCTCATTTTTCTTCAAAAATTACACAGCTATTAGACTGAGACCAAACAACCGCAATTTTAGCTTTTCTTTTCTTTTAATTACACAAAAATGCTTTAATTGTACTAACTTGGTCCAAACTTTCTGTCAGCACTGGTTTTGTTCATTCTATTTTCTTCTAAGGTATGGTTCAGAAAACAAAAGTTAAAATATTCAGCATTCCTGCTCTACTGTTCTCATGTTCACTGCAGCAAAAATGAATGAAATGTTCTTAATAGTATCTTTCAAACGTTGTATACTCTTAAATGTAAAAATAATTCTGAGATGCATGGGTTGGGATCTAATGGAAGATCATGGGATGATTTCTAATAGATTCCCAAGGATTTCTGACTGCCAATGGTTCAATGATAGCAATAACATAAGGGGGAAATTGGACTCCCAATCCATGGTCCCAATCCATGAGAAGAAAATGGCTTATACTGTATAACCATAGCATTTCCAAGAATTATCAACATTTCCAAAACTACTTGGAATCTATCCATTATTATTCTTTCATGTTCTATGATCATTATGAAATCCAGAAGTCATTATGAAGTTGACATCATAGCCCCAGTTCATAGGATACTCTATGTATGTCATGGAAAAATGCCATGTCCTCCATCCCATCATGATAAAACATATGAGTGGAGACCACCAAATCATATAGAGGTTTAGCCTGTACATCCTTTCTTGCTTTAAAAAAATGTTTTTTAACTCTTCTTTTACTCTCCTTGATCGCATAAATGGCCGTTAAACCCAAAGGGATCTACATTGTAAAATGTTGCCTGATTATATTACCTTAGAGATAATTCATCAGCGATAAATTTCTCCTAGGCTCGGAAAAAATACCAGTGGCAGGAGAAACTCTCTGTTGCTTGGGAGCATGAAAAATGGCAGCCACTAGATAATTCTGGAGTCTCCTCTGCCTTCTGTATTTGATGACTTTCCCCTGCATAGTAATGTGTCTTTAAAAAAGAGAGAGAGAAAGAAAGAGAGAGGAGGAGGGAACCCTCTGATATATGTTACAAGGAGTGTATCTGTTTCACTGAGACAGAACATTTTAATTTCCTGACACCTTTTAGTGATTGCTTCAATTTCCAAAGATTTTGATAAAATCATGTGGTTGAAGACGATCAGGATTGAATGCCCTGCTCCAGCAGCAATTTAATGAAATGCTGCAGTTTCACAGTGTTTCATTTGACATAACCTAGCTCAGAGGTCTAATAAATGCTGTGTGATAAATGCTAGAGCTACAATTGTCAAAATACACTTGTAATTGGGTTAATATGCCTTAAAATACTACCTATCTGTTATCTTTCTTCTTGCCCGTTATATGACTTGTACTGTAAAGACCAGGCTGTGTAGCTGACTCTATTTTAATCTACCCCTCCCTGTGGTGGGAGATTTCTTTTACTGCAGAAGATGGCCATGTCTGCTCCATGGAACCAGCCTTTCTCCAGCACACATGCAGAGGCCTCCCAGGTAAGATGTGTTCATGTTGGCTTCTTGGTATAGTTTTGACAGGAATCTGAAAGATTTGGCCCACAGCTTAAAACACAAGACAAATATAGATGTTGTGTATATATTTGTTCATACGCACATACACACACACACACATACACACATACCACTGTTTTGTACTCCTCAGCACAAAAACCAACATCTTCCAAATAACTAACATGAAGTAACGCCAGCATTTCCCAAAATAGATATGACCATATCACTGAAACAAAAAACCTCTTAACACTGGATTTCTTTCCGCTTCCAGATGAGCATTGTACCCCCATAGCGGACAAGGCCACAACCCATGGTGGGGAGGGAGAAAATTTACAGATTTTGAACGGTGGGGGGGGGGCATCAAACATCTGCAAGGCATCCATTGGCCCTCTTAGCTCACCCTCAAATATAAAAGGGCATAAAGCCACACCGAGGAGACCCTGAGGACCACAAAAGAGACACTGCTGCACCACACAGTTTTGCATCCCTGGCCTATGTCCTTTATCATTATTTCAGTCTATCTATCCTATTTAGCCAACAATGAATGCCAACAGGTGCAATGTTTATATAGTTTTTGAAAACACTCCTCCTCTTAGTAAAGTGAGTTTGCTGTGATAGATATAAAAACTAAAAGATAGAAAAGAGGACCAGATCCTTCAAGATAATCCCACATTCAGGAGCTGCCCTCATTGCATCTAACAGAGGGCTATGTAGGCTGTTCTGGTGTGCCAATAAGTCCTTGTCAACATGTATAGTGTTCAATTAACTGCTTTACTCCAAGGGAATCTCCACAGGCACCATCATAAGTGGTCAAGATAAGGACCATAAAGGCACTGCTCTCACCCTTAAGTGTGATCGGAAGTTCTAACAGGGAAGCACAACTATCATATACCCTTGATGAAAGAACAGTTCGCTCCTATCTGGGATGGTCATCTTCTTCCACTGAGTGTGCAGCTTCAGATGAGAACACCTGGAGTATTTTTTATTTATTTATTATTATTGAGAAGAAGAAGAAAAAAACCTACACAGAAAGTGCTTTAACAAAAAAGTGAAAGAAATACAACAAAGGAAAAAAATGTTAATATGTCATTATAACAGTAACAATTACAATTCTATATATACTTATCTAATGCAAATATTGTGGAAGTATAAATATATTTATTTCTAATACACTTACATAACTATTATGCTTGTTTTTTAACCTACTGTATTTTGTATAAATGAGTCCCATATTTCATTATACTTGTCCATACAAAGTCTAAGTCTATAGGCAATCAGCTTGTAAATGACAAGTGCAATCAGGTCTTCAATCCATTTAATAAATGGGGCCATAGATTTACCTTTCCAATGCCGCAATATCAGTCTTTTGGCCATAGTAAGGGCACCGAGAATCCATTTACGTTGTCCGGTTGTCAAGTTCCATGTACTAGCTATATAGTTCAAAAGAATATTATCCTCTGAACATTTTAGCTTTTGTTGCACAATCATATTCATATAGTCCACTACTTTCTCCCAAAACTTGGTACATATAGGATACTGTAGAAACATATGTTTAAAAGAAGTATTGTCCTTATTTGCTATGAAAGTTAAGATATTCCCTCATTGGCTAGACAATATAGGAACCTCTAATTCTTTACTCCACTCATTTCTTAACACCTGCATATCAAACTGATTTATTGATACCAAATACAGTATCTATAAAAACTAATAGTAGGTGTTTTGTTTTGTTTTTAGTTTTAAAGGGTTTAACAAGTTGTTGTCATATCTCAGGTATCTCAGAAGCTGAAAATGCTGCTGGTCCAAACAATGTTGTTAACAAATGTTGTAACTGTAAATATTGCCATTGGGTTGAGACACACATGGAGTATTGAGGAAGGAAGGGGACACCCACCTAGCTGGCAGATCAACTGAATCAACCCTGGCAATCAATGGAATGACAGATGTTGCAGCCTTCACATTTTGCTGTTGCCTCTTAGCTGAAAGAATGAAAGGACCTTACTTGAGCAGATATGCCTGAGGAGGTCTTTCTGTGCCAGCTTTGACCTGTAAAGAGTCAAGAAATGGTAGACTGTATGCAAAGTATCAGCATCCAGCAACTCTAAATGTTCTGTCCATGCTATGGGCTTCGCCCAGAGAAGACAGTGGTGCAACACTGATGATATTCCTGATTGGTGGGTTGAAAATGTAGATTCTTTCCAATTGAGACAATGACTCAATCCCATTTTCCCAAGAGGATCCTTTAAAGTAGAAGGAAGCAATCCATTGATTGCAATGAGAAGAACTGACTGTAGAGGACATGTATGTAACATCTGCCTAAATACCTCTGAAGCAAAAAGTGCAACTTGATGAGTGTTGGGTTTGATCAGCATAGCCACTTCTGTGAATTTATTTATGTTCTGATCAAAATAAATATTACAAAAAGCTACAAACTAGGAGGGCAAATGACAGTGGGAACATGGAAGGGCTACCTAAAGGAAATGAATAGTCAATGTTACATAAAAACAAGAGACGTTGCCTAATTTGGGATGGCTTTAAATCTTTCCAGTTGCAGAATTTGCTCAGTCTTGGATTTCTATTTAAGCTTTGGGCTTTCCTTTGATTGCATTCTTTTCTCTGCTGTTGTCTCATAACTGGACATATAGTTATGTTTTCTGAATAGTGCAATTAGCACTCACTTCCTTTCCCCTTGTCATTTGTACCTAGTATTTGACATTCCTACCTCATCAGCACTAATGGCCCAGCAATTAGTGGTGATTACTGGTTATTGTTTCTATTTCACTGATCCACCGATTGGCAGAAGCATCCTTGAAAGCACAGAGTTTTAATAGTTGAACCAAAAGACAGAGAAGAACCTATGGTTTGTTAATTATTACCGTAAAAACTGCAATGATCCAAGGCTATGGTGCTGGTTAAATATATGCCAAGTCTACATAAAAAAGAGACTGGATGCAGAAAAATTCAGGTTTTCAGATGCAATAGCCTGAGGACCTTAACATGTCTGGCATAGGGGTACATCATAAAAGCAGGAATTTTCTCAGGCATCTGTGCATTTTATAGGAATATCTGCAGATGGCGCTGCATAGGTGCACCTCTTTCATGGGATTCTTTGCATAATGGATGTTTCTGCATAGGTATCATGAAACCAGGCATTATTTCCCTCACATTATTGTGGGAACCGTCTTTCCTTTTTTTGAACCCTTCTCATGGATGCCCCTGACTGAGATTAACTAAATCAGCTCAGTTCCCAAAATGAGGTAATATAATCCCTTGGGGTTATGTAGGCATGAAGTTGATATTCTACACATCTTAATGTAGTAGTAGTAGTAGTAATAGTATTTGCCTAGAATAAAAGGCTTACTTATTTACAACTGAACACAGACCCTTGTAGCTGTAAACAAATAGACAAATTAGGGATCAGCAAACATTTTAAAAAATTAAAAAATAGATATGGCCAGATTTGTGGATTTTATCTAAAGAAATTTGGGGAAAATGGATATGACTCTTTCACTACAGGACAGTTTGATACATGACACTGTCCAGTCAAGGCATTCCTAAAGTATATTCATTCCTTTATTTGTTAAAGACTTCAAAATAGTTGTGACAGGCCATGTAGGAATCTTCTGTTCAGATCAGATTTGGCACTGCATGTTTTCTGAAACCTTTGTAACATTTTCTAAAAACTCTTTAAGTATATGTCTTCCAGGTGAGGATTTATGGTGGACTAGATGTCCCTGAAGGAGCAGGGACGGCATTGTGGTGGAGATCGGTGGCCAGATGGTGAATTCTGGCCAGCGTGGTCTTTCTGGACAAGGAGAGATCATAAGATGGTCCACTTGCACTCGGGACAGCTGCTCCTTGTTCCTGCAGGAGCTGAGGTTTTTGAAGTCAGTTCAGGAGCTGAGCAGCAAGGAATTTCAATCACGCTCACAGCCGCAATGCAGCCAGATGGACATAAGGTTTGCGCAAGCCTCACTTTCTTAACCACTTTTGGAAGTAATCAATTTACAACTAAAGAGAGATTTTCTGAGTAGCAGGATAAGAGAAATCCACTTGGGGAGTCAACATTGGTGACTCAACACTTGGTGAGTTTGGTTTATAAAAGGAAGTCTATTTTCTAGATGGTGACCAAATGAAATGTTGCTACAGAAGGAAGTAACAGTGGAGGATTGTAAAAAGAAATTAAAAGAATTCTTTGAAAATAATTTGGACAAAGGTACTGATTTAAGAATGGTTTGGGATGCAAGCAAAGCTTTTATCAGAGGTTATTTCGGACAACACAACAGTGAACTAAAAAAGAAAAGGCTATTTTGGATGAGATAAAAAGAAAAGAAGAATTAAAGAAATTTTCAGAGAAAGTAAGTATTTCTCAACAAATTAAGCTTTTACAACTTTTTTACAACAAAGCTATCTATGTTAACAAGAATAGAAATGGAAATAAAAATAACTATGTAAAGCAAAAAACTTTGAGCTTGCAAACAAACCAGAGAAATGGTTGGCATATAAATTATGAAAAGAAAAAGAAAAGAAAATGATATTGAAACTACAGCAGGGAGATACTGTATTAACGGATACTGTGGCTATGCAAAAAGCATTTCATCAATATTATTCCAATTTGTATGAAGGACAGGACATTTCTCTGGAGAAAATAGATGAATATCTAAAGAAACAAAATTTACCAAGGATTACAGAAGAACAGAAACAGGTTATGAATGGACCTATAACAATAAGGGAAGTTTGTGAAGCTGTAAAAAAGATTAAAAAAGGAAAGGTGCCTGGACCAGATGGATTACCAGGTTCTTATTAGAAATGTTTTGAGGATGAACTTTTACAACCTTTACAAAATATAATGAATTCTATTCTACAGGGAGGAAAGATGCCAGAGAGCTGGAAAGAGGCCAATATAGTTTTAATACCTAAAGAGGGACAAGATTTGACTTTAACAAGAAACTATAGGCCAATGTCATTATTGAATTTTATTATTGAATTATTATTGAATAATGACAAGTTGTTTACAGTGATTTCAGCTGATAGGCTGAAAATAGAAGAGATTATATGTAACTCAGGGTTTAACTGTGGAGTCCTTGGTGCTCTCTGAGCTTGGTTGTTTTCTTGCAGAAGTTTCATTACCTGACTAGGTAACATCATCAGTGCTAGTGAGTGTGGGGCTTGCTCCATGTTTATATACAGTAGCTTATCCTGCCAGTGTTGGTGGGGGTGGGTTTTCTCCGTGGTAGTTCCTTGATTAGGTTATTGTTTTCAGCTTGATTGTCTGGCGTTATTCCCTGCTTATCTGGGTCTTAGCTGTTGGAAAGGATGTGTTCTGGTCTTTTTGTTTCCTTCTTAGCTTTTTTATTGTCTCTTTTGAATGTTGTGTAAATGTGGTTAATCTCTATGTGTCTATTGATGGCTGATTTGTCTGAATTCCAAGCTTCCAGGAATTCCGTAGCATTTTTGGATTTGGCTTGGTCTAAGATGCTAAAATAATGATGTACCTTTGATATGTGACACCAGAGAAATTGTCTAGAATGTATAAAGGCACTTCAAATGTACGTTGGAAATATGAATGAGAAGGGTCATTTTATCATGTTTGGTGGATGTGTAAAAAAGCTAGAAAATTTGGGACTCAAATACATACACTGATTCAGAGGATTTTAAAGATTAATATACAACTGAGACCAGAAGTCTTCCTCTTGGGACTGATGGACAAACAGCTGGAAAAAAGTCATGGGACTTTGTTTTTGTATTTGATAACCACAGCAAGATTATTGTATGCACAAAGATGGAAAGATTCAGCATTATCCACAATGGAGGAATGGTTGGTGAAGATGACAGAACTTGCTGAGATGGCCAAATTGACTTGTCTGATTAGAGAAAAGACAATATCTACATTTATTGCTGACTGGAAAGCCCTAATGGGCTTTTTGCTTAAACCAGAAAAAAAATGAACTTATGATTTATGGTTTTGATGATTAGACATTATAAATAAGAGAATCATGAGGTAACTTTAGAGAAAGAGGTAAATTTATAATTGTACTTATAACTGCTGTAAAGAAGACCAGAAACCACTTCTTTGTATCTTTTTTCTTTCTTTTCTATTTTTCTTTTACTTTTTTTCCTTTCTTGCACTTTTAGCTTTCTCTTTGATTTCTTTCTTTTTCCCCCCTCTTTATATTAGTTTGATTTTTTACCTTTGCTTTTTAAAACTTTTAAATACAATTATATATTTAAAAAAACTCTTTAAATATACAAAAGAAAACCACTAAAACAAATGCTGGTATGGGATTCAAGCCTTGGATATTTCTTCATCTGGATCTTTAATGCAACTAGGCCCTTGCTGCATCAGTGTAACACTTTGCTAGGCTAGCAACAGGCTGTGTTGATTTTCAGGGCTGTCTGTCCGTCTGCCTTGTCCTCACTGGGGTTACAGGCAGGGAAGAGTGTTTGAGATTCTACTTATGGATTTGAGAATCCAAACAGAGTTGGTGTGTGGACACATCTCCCCTAAAGGATGGAGGATGCCAGATTAAGTGAGGAAAAGCTGTTTTTCCAGAAGTGGGAAAAATTGTGTAAAACTTTTTAAAATATGGAGAAGGTGGGGTGAACAAGATACAGCCAGCATTATATGATGAAGGGAGAATACTGGATTATCAGGGCATTGTCTTGTTGATGAAAATTGCAAATGGAAAGTAGTTTAGGCCATTGTTCTCAGATTAACAATTTTGTTATTTTTTTTCCCTGATTTTTTTTTTTTTACACAGCTCTTTTTCTTGCATTAGTTGGCAAGTGATATTTCCTTGTAGGCTATCTACAAGGAACAGAATAAAGTGAGTATTATGAGTTGCCATTGAATTTGTTGACAGCTGCTAAATTGCTTATTTTTCATTGAAGAAGTTGAAGCACGCTTTCGATTAAATGTTATGGAGTTTAAACGTTATGGAATCTAGTGGCAATGCAACACTGACTAAATATTTTCAGTTAAAAGAAAGAAAGAAGCAAATATAAGCCTTCTGGACTGCGTGGGACACACTGGAAACTTCATGAAAAATGTTAATGATCATTTATGCAATTTGTTACAAAATTGAAGAGCTAGCAATAGGATTATATATTCTTACTCTTATTCATCTTTATGCTAATAATCTTACTGATGCATGTAAGGTTGATTTATTGTTTTTATCACACTGTATTTGGGAAAGATGCATGAATATGGAAAGCATTATTAATGGATTGGTTTATATAGCTTATTTTATTTCTATTTCATGTTTGTTAATATCTATTTCTATATTATTAATAGGTTGAATCCAGAGGAGGTCTGTCACAGTTTAGTTCCACTAAAATCAATAGTATTTTAAATTAGTCATGAATAACTTGTCTCACTTAATTTCAGTGGAACTAAAGCCAAACCAATATTATCCAGATTAACGTATGTTTCTACTAATCTTCCCTATATTGTTTCTAATTTATTCTTCACTTACTTGGTCACGTATTTTGCTCAGAGATTTAGTTTTTCCTGCTAAACAAACAAACAAAAAAATGCATGCAATATACGTACACATAAAATCACAAAACAAATTTATCTCGGCTTTAAAAAAAATTAGGATTCCTATAAAGAGACAATAATACTTTTTTTTTCTTTGATCCTATAGGGCACTACACAAAACCTGGCTATCTTTATGTGCATTTCTGGGTCTAAATTGACTTGTAGCATGTTGTGGTAAACATTTGGAGGACCATGGAAACTGAGGGATGTTCTTCTTTTGCTAATCTATTAACATATCTAATTTCAATTTCAAGTTTTTCTTTATGTTTGTAGTAACAATGAAAAGAATTGGACAATGTTTTCCTCATTTGTTTAATAACAATCCATTGTTTTCAAAGTTCGCATGTTAGGCTTACTGGGTTGAAATGACTTTTTCTTATAATCTAATGACTTTGTTAATGCTGGTATGTCTTAGTCAGAAGCTTAAAGCTGGCAATTAATGGGCTGTATGAGGTCCTCCAAGTAATTCTTTATGGTTTGCAATCGTATTTTGTTAGTGCTGAGAACCTATGAGGCCAGGGTATTGAGCATCATATAGATGCATAGTCTGGTGCCTGGGAAGTACACAAGGAGAGGGCCCGAATGGCCTCATGGCAACAGCAGGGCCCATCAGCTGAGCCATGCACTTGGCCCTCACAACTCCTCACATCAAGCAGACCCGCCCTCTGAGAACTCTTACTAGCTGTTGCATTTAGCTCCATGGTGGGCACTGCTTCTGAGGTGGTCCCAGGGGGAGACAGGAGGGGGCTCTTGGGCATGGGGAAATCGGAGGTGACACTGGGCAAGGAGATAGGCCAGGACGCTGGCTTCCCAAGGAAAGGAGGAGGTGGCAAAGAAGGAGCAGGTCAGGAGTGGCTGCCCTGCCTCAGTGGTTGCTCTGCAGGGCCACTTGTGAGAAAGATAGAGAGCAAATGAACAAGGTTTTTTTTTTTGTTTGTTAGGGGAAGGAAGGAAGGAAGGAAGGAAGGAAGGAAGGAAGGAAGGAAGGAAGGAAGGAAGGAAGGACTGACTCTCCAGGCAAGGAGGGAGGAGAGAAGGGAAGGCAAATGAGAAAAAGTCCAAAGGAAAGAAAGCAAAAAGAGATAAGAAAAAGAAAGGCAGGATTTGGGCAGCTCTTAGTGGGAGGGTGTACTGGATTGGATCTTCTTAGATTTGATCTTGAAAAAATATTACATATCAACCCAGTAATAAACTCAATATCTGTGTTCTGGTTAATGAAAAATGCTGCCAAACCAAAATGGCTGTTTGGCAGCTCTGATTCACAAGCACGGTAGTTCTGTTTTGCAGTTAACTGTCCATGTGGGGCATTAGTGTCCCTCCACCTGCAGTTCATGCTGAGAACAGTTTCTCCATCCAATTTTTAAATTAAAATTAAACTTGGCACTTTTAGCAAATATTAATTAAAATTGCAGAAAACACATTGCTGTTACAAATTTCAGTAGCTTATTGGTCCAGCACCCAACAGAGTCACAATCTGCACTTTATAAAATGGATTCCTCTGAAAAAAACTGGACTGGAATAGTATCCGTTCAAGATTGTTTTAATTGGCCATAAAATTCAAATCAGCATTACAAAAATGGTTATATTTTCTGATTTTTCAAACCTCATACAGAGACACCCATCATCATAATAAAGGGTTTCCCCATATTTTAGAATATTTTATCCTAGCAATCTTTCTATTTAGATTTCTTTTTACAGCATATATTGTATAAATAAGGCATGCTTTCCAGCAGACATCAATTTGTGAAACGTAAAAAAAGCTTTAAAACCAAAAAGTAGCTCCAGTTTCAGATCAAGGATGATTTGAAATGAATTGATGTGTTCTGACTGGTGAGTCAAAATAATTCACTTTTTTCCCCAGTGTTAAACCAAGTCAATTTTTCCAAACTATATTTGATATCTTATTGTTTATTTTCAGTTGGCAGACAGCAATTTTCCAGAATAGCTCATGATATACAGCTCTGATATCTTACAGGTCACATGTCATTCAAGAAAGGTCAATGATTCATTTAAAGTTAATCATTCTTCACATAAACAGGCAAATACCATTTCATTCGCAGCACCCGCTTTTGCGCTTTGATAGGTCTTCATAGTGACACTGACTATGTAGTCTTATTTGATGCCTGAGAAACACTGGATTGACATTATTATCAAATACCTTGATACATTTCCAGAAAAAGCAGATTCCCCTAAACAGAATTTCATTTAAAGTCTGTTCCAAGTAGATCTTGGACTTTTGCCCTGATCTTTTCTCATCAGCAATAATGCCCGGATACAGCTGACATGTGCTAAGACCTAAAACATCCATAAATGGCATAAATATGTACATATAAATACAATTGTCATTCTGCACTCTTGCCATAAGATTTTTTAGGTGGATGCCAAGCGTGGTAGAATTTCAGCATGCAGTGCTCAACTACATGTCATTGTTCTAAAAAAGAAAATAAAAACTAAGCTTTCGCCCTGTGATGGGCTGTGAGAATAGCCTTGAGAAACAGGAGGAAGAGCCGCAGCCAAGGCAACGGTCAGATAAGAGAATCTGAGCCCAAGCAGGAATGGAATTTGAGAAAGTGTCTCAGATTTGACCCTTCCTAGTTCTTTTTAGCATAAAGGCAGGGAGGGGGGAGGCACATTCAGAGCTGCAAGATTCCATTACTGTAATCCTATAATAAAGGTAGTTTTAGTAATCATGACTTTGGTGTTCAAGTCTGGTCTACCTTGAAGGGCTGACATCAATCTTGCAATCAGAACATGATGTAGAAAATAACTGTTACTGTTATAATTAAGATGGTAGCAGCATCAGAGGTGTTGCGAAGTCTTTCATTTGCTATACAATGGAGAATTCAGAATTTCTCAGTGAAGTAAATGGCACCAGTCTCTTCACCCAATACATACCCAAAGCACACCTGTATAGCAGAGACTGAAATTTGCAACTGATCACATTTTTTAAATTAATATTTTATCAGTTATTAACACAAAGGTATCTACAAAGATACCCAGTCTTTTTACATCATAAGCTGGCATGGAGCTGTCAAAAACAAATCTTGCTTAACTATTCTTATCTAATTCTTTGGATTAAATAACATCCATAGTAGACTGGGGAAACGCCATGGATATAATATATCTTGATTTCAGGAAAGCATTTAACAAAGTATCGCTATCATTCTGATTAACAAAGATGGGCTGAATGACAGAACAATTAAGTAGAACCTCAGTAGGTTGGAAAACCCTACTCAAAGGAGTTCTTATCACAGATTTCTCATTAAACTGGAGGAAAGTGCTAATTGGGGAGCCACAGAATTTAGTTTCTATTATATTCTTCTTTTTCTTAATGATGCTCATGACCTGATAGTGGAATGCTTAAGCAAATTTGCAAATTAGATGAAATCTGTTGAAATAGAAGACAGAGTGAATATTCATAATTCTTAACAGTCTAGAGAAATTTGCTGGGGGAAAAAATCCAGAATTAAATTTAATTTAGGCAAATAGAAAAGGAATAAAATTCAGAGATATAGAAAAGGAAGGCACATGGCTTGACAATAGTACATCTGAAAAGGATCTTGAAATTATTGTAGTTGATAACAAACTGTGAAACATGGTTCCAAAAAACCCCAACCAAACTCATTTTGATCCATTAATAGAAGTACACTTTCCAAATTTCAGGAAGTAATTGTTCCACACAATTCTGCTCTGGTTATACCTCCCCTCCAATATTATGAGGAACTATGCATATTACATCACAACCTAAGAAGAATTCAGACAAATTTGAATGGGTGCAATGAAAGGCAATGAAGATGACTAGGATATGTTTAGCCTTGAGAAGACAGAGCAGAATCAATAGTACTGTGCATACTTTTCAGCTGTCACAGTGGAAATAGGCCATGGTATGTTCTTGGTCATCCAGGAGTGCAAACAAAGATTTAAGCCACAAGAAGGCAGTTTCCTGCTGAATGTTAGCAAAAGCTTTCTGACAGACAAAAGAATACAACTGTAGAACCAGTTACCAAGGGAGATGATGTATTCCCCTTCCCTCGATGTATCTAAGCAGGGCTGCTTTGTTTGGATTTCTGCATGGAGCAAACAGTTGGACTCAAATGGCCTAAAAATAGACCATTTTGATTCTGTGACCTATTACTTGATGAGCTAATGTTTCTATGTTGTAACTTTAGCACCAAAACCACAGTAAATCTTTCTCCTGAAGTTGCCTACTCCTGATTTGACTCTACAGATTTCATTGGTAAGCTTAATCAGTCTTCATGTCCAAGTCATAATGTCATCTCCCTTCGGCAGTGACAGAATATGGCCACAGGAAGGAACAGAAATCTTCTAAGCCAGGGTAGTCAGATATGTATAACTTCTTGTTTAATGGAGTTTGGAAACAGCGCCCTTCTGATGTTTTAGACCAAGTCTGATCAATTCTAGCTGGTATAGTCAGAGGCAAGGGATTATGAAAGCTGTAGTGTGCATATAGTGTCCAATTGATAAATTGGTAATATAGGACAATATTCCATGAATCAGATCTAATAGTTAATCTGCTTCTTGAATTCGCAGAATAATATTTGTTTTGGTAAGAATCTGCAGGAATTTGACCTGATTATTTCAAGCCCTATCTCTTAGTGAGTATTATTTTTCTTTTAAGATTAATTTTGAGAAAGAATTCAAAGGTATGCTGCTGACATCATTCTCTGTTGTTATCTCCTACTAGCATGCTAATCCTCCCTAAATATTATTTTTCTAGTGATATTCTTTAGTTAGGCAAAGTTGTTGCTGCAGGGGGGGAAATCCCTGGTGTTTAACTAGTGGAAGAAGGTGGACACCAGATTATCTGTAGGATTTGGGACACGTGTTCTTTCTCTAAAGCAGGCACATATAACAAAACCTACTTATACAACATTGGATGGAAAGTTTTCCAGAGTATATTATACAGTAGGCCAAGCAGCAGATTGCTTAAGTTTACCCTGTCAACCTGGACCAGTCAGAGCTGTAATATCTTCATGTTGGCTGTCAAAGGCTGTCACCCCTACTGACCAGCAAGGAACACCAAAGGAGCCCACATTATTCAACCCGCTTTAAGTGTTATAAATACTGAGATCCATTAAAAAGTACTATGTAATGATGGCTTTAAACAAACTCAATTCATCATCCTACACACAGATCACTTCCTTTAGGGTGACCAAGCAACCAGCCATGGAACAAAACCAGGGCAGTTTGAGAACCCATTTCTCTTCATCAGATTGACTTTTTATTCCACCTCCTTCAAAGGCAAAAAGGGTGGGACATTAAAATGAATAAAAATATTGCAAATCAAGTAAAGCTCTGCTGGGTCCCTTCCAGCTGCTTTTGTTGTTTGTCATGTCCACCCACCTTGCCTGGAGTGATATAAAAGGAAACCCTTCAATTTAAAGGTCAAATGGGGGCTGTTTCTTTTAAGCTAGTAGAGCATGGTGGGATTCACATAGATTATCTTTTGTCCTTCAACAGTTGTTAGACTTGTAGCCAGAGGGGAAGCCTGGTGGATTTGCTCTCCCTCGCTTGCCCTCACACACACGCACATAATTCTAAAATGTTAAAATGCCAGATCTGAGTGCCAGATAGCAGCAAGTCCCAGGTTCATTAAAAGTGTCTTTATTTGCTTGTTGACACCAGGAGGAATTCCCAATTACATGTACAATTTCATAACGATCCATTTATACACTTAAATATGATTTTATTCAGCCCATTGTGCTGAAGACAGACAGTGCCTACTTTCAAAGTATAGATTCACTGTTAACATTCATACCAGGAGGCCCTTTCTGGGACTAGGAGTCTATGGGATTATAAATTTCTGGGATTATGAAAACTGAGTTCTCATAACTCTTAAGTATCCAATGTTGCAGAAACAGAATTGCATTTTTGAAAGGATTTTTTCAGCCCCTTCTTCCCCACCATAATTATCTAGGTCCCTCAAATAAAATAATTCCTGGGAATCAGGATGAAAAGGTCAGTGATATGTTCTCAAAAATGAATTATTCTGAAGCATTTTTCTTATACGTTCTCATCAATCCCTAGTCAAGCTTGGTAATATAGAACTTATTCTCTTGGTTTTAGTTGCATCAACTGCTTCAAATGAGGCAGCTAAAATGACTGTAACAAAAACTACAGTAAGTTCTCTATTTGATTGGATGAATGCAGGAGCTGTCAATGCCACTTTATTAGAAGGTGTGTACTATCATTTGTTTTAAAGAAATGAATAATGAGGTGTCTGCTTTAAAAAAAAAAACTTCATTCTCTCACTCCTGGATTATCTAGTCCAGTGTTTCTCAACCTTGGCGACTTGAAGATGTGTGGACTTTAACTCCCAAAATTCCTCGGGCAGCATGGATCTGAGGCAGCCTACGTCCACAGGAGATCTGTGGTTAGTTCTCCAAGATGTTTGGAACAACCTACCTGCCGAGTTCCTTAAAAAACTGTGTGCAGGTGTACCTAGAAGAATTGATGCTGTTTTGAAGGCAAAAGGTGGTCACACCAAATATTGATCTGATTTGGGTTTTCCTTCTGTTCACTCACTTTGCATTTTGTAAATTGACAAACATAAACAATTACAATACATGTTTTTGAAAGCATTCTTACTTTACTGCATTTTTTCACACCTGCCTAAAACTTTTGCACAGTACTATATATTAAATTCATTTGCATAATTAAAGGTAACAATCAGTACTTTTACTGAAACAAATATGTAAGGAATGAAATCAGATTTCTACAATATCTGGATTTAGGTAGAAAGCAGAGGGGGAAGGGGGAAGCCTTCCATTCAAGAGTAGGAATGCACAGATGAAGCTGACCACTTTGATTAGAGAAAAGACATTGAGTAATTTTAATGCTAATTGGAAGCCTTTTTTTGGACTTTTTGCGTGAAACAAAAAAAAAATGAAATTATGATGTATGGATTTGATGATTAGAATAATACTGGATAATAGAAAAAATGAAAGTTATGTTGTAAACTTAGAGTAAGAGTTTAGTGTAAATTGACACTTACATCTGTTGTGAGGAAAGTCAGAGGGCATTCTTTTTTGTACTTTTTCTTTCTTTCTTTCTTTTTGCACTTTTGACTTTGTTCTTTCTTTTCTTTTTCACTCTTTTTCATTCTTTTCTTTCTCATTATCTTCTGTATTAGTTTTTGTTAGTTTTTATTGCTCTTATCTTAACATCTAATAAAGCTATTTTTTAAAAAAGAGTCATTAAAGTACTATGTACTTTGCTCTGCAAGACTCCAGAGACTTAGGTTCCTCAAAAGCAATGGAGCCAGGCCACCACAACATGCCTGACATAGCTGGTATATTTGAGACTGGACATTAATAATTAACTAACTAAGAATGACTCCTAAAGTAGAGGATATCACAGCTAGTTTCATTATTGCTAAATCCCCTTCTTAATCATTTCTAGCAAAGAATTTGTCTCTTTTCACTAGTTCTGCAAGATGAAGTTCTTCTTTGAACTATCTGCTGCAAGTCCAAGATCAGCCTCCTTAGTTCATCATCTCATGGTATGTCTGAAGGTGGGATTTAATCTTGTTCCATGTGGATCAGTTTGCAATTAACTGCAGTGAACCCAATTTTGCCAGTTCTATCATATAATTTCAGGAAGGATCCTTCTAGTCATTTCCAGTATGGATTCATCATATGATATACTGTAAATTGTTATATTTAATAATTGTATTTTATACTGTATTATTTATGTTTTTATTGACTTTAAATTGTTTTGTTGTGAACATTCCTCCATTCAGGTGTCCTCAAAATGTGTTGGATTAGACCTTGCAACTTTTTCCAGCCTGGGCTATATTTTCCACTGGGTTGTAGCCCAGTGCTCCATATGTGGTCTATAGATTCCACCACTTTTGCTGGGGCAGATGATAAGCTACTATCCCAAGTAATTCTCACGTTATAGCTACACTTGCTGTAGATTTTCATTCTAAAGTATGTTTTGCACTCTATGAATAAAGTAAGGCATTTGCTTTAACTCAGGGTTTGGTACTCCATTGATTTCAGTGTGAGAACAAAGTCCTATTAACCCAGATCTGGTGCATGGTACCAGGCATGGGGCAATCTGTGTGTGACCTAATTGTTAGATGGGGAAGGATAACATATTTCCTTTGGTCGTTCATCATCTTTTTGCCTCGTAGCTCACAAGAAGTTGATAGGATGTGCCAGAACTGAGCAACATCACTTGCTCAATTGTAAATAATCTGGAAATTAAATCAATAAAGGATTGGCCTTCATTAGTGCAGGATCTGCATAGAAACCTTTTCTGGATAGTGTTAGAAATTACAGAAGCCTTAATATATTTGCCAGGAAGTAAACTTTCTAGGGATATATTTATGTGGTTGTTGCTGGGTTTGTTTGTTTTCTATTTTAATCTTATTTAAGTGTAGTAGGATTGCAAACTGCCCAGAGTCAGTTGATGATGGAAGCAGCCCTTAAGCCTAGTTAAATAAACCAATCATTTTTGCACAAAGAAATGGGCATCTTTATTTTAATAATTGCACAGGTATTCCCCAAGTGCCAGCATATGACCCTGCAGAATAAGGTGCCAGCTAGACATTTAGCTATTGGAGAAGAAAAGGAGTTAGATGAAACCCCCTCCTACAGTACTTTATTCTCTTTGCTTGAAGATGACTGGTGGAATTTTATAGGCACGCAGCCTGAATTGATGAATTCAGTTCTCTATTCCCATTTGCTTATTCGTCCATTGGATTAAATAGGCTCAGATCAGGATGTCCGCAGGGTATGGTTAAAAAGAGTTAAGATGGAGCCCTCGACAGTGTAATTGGAGCTCTGCCTGTTTTTTATGCACAGACACACTTGGTTCTGATCCAGACTACAAGGAACAATAAAACAATGGAATATTCTACATCTGCAAATCAAATTAAACTTCATAAATCCCGATTATAATAAAATAATACATCCTTTTAGCAAGTGCTTAATAAGCTTGTACTGAGAAATCCTAAGCTTATAAAAAAAGAAACTTAAAGTATGTGTCTGTTGGTGGTATAGATAGTCCCATATGTTGAAAAATACGATAAATAAATACTGTAAATAGATAAATAAATAAATAAATAAATAAATAAATAAATAAAGCTCAATAGAATATATAAACACAATAACTAACTGAATGAATGAATGAATGAATGAATGAATGAATGAATGAATGAATGAATGAATAAAGCTCAATAGAATCATACAATCATCGAAAGATTCCAGACATACAGTATTTATATGGAAATAAATCCCTTTTATCACAATGAGCAGGCACGGCATTTCCACATGTGTGTCAGCAAGTGGGGGTAATTGCTCCAAAGAAGACGTAACCTCCAGGTTCTCAGATTTAATTTTTTAAAAAGAGAACGTCTCCAGCACTTCTAGAAATTGAGATATAGTATATGAGGCAAAATCACTGTGTGGTACAATCACTATTCTGCCTCTTCTGTTTTCAAAAAAGGTCTGTTCCTGCTCTTCAGGATTTTATTTTTCTTTAATAAATAAACTAGGCTAGTCACTTCCTATCTGGACTGTTGCAATGTGGTCTACATGGAGCTACCCTTAAAGACCACTTAGAAGCTGCAGCTGGTCCACGAACGCAGTGGGATGGGCAGTTACAAACATGTCTCTGTATCTCCATGTAACATCGCTGCTCCGGGAGCTGCCAGTAGACTTCTGGATGCAATTCAAGAGGCCGGTTATCACCTATAAAAACCTTCATGGCATAGGTGTGAGATTTGCCCCGTTCGACAGAGAAACTCTCGTGACACGTGTGGTTCACAAAGAAGGTTTACTCATGCGTAACGTAGTAGTCACAAGCAAAGCCAGGACTGGCTTGGTACAATTGCATCACTTGTTATATTCCCCCCTTCCCGCGCTTTTTCCCGCCTCGTGATCGCGTTGCGGCTGTGGGCAATTAGGCCCCCCAATGTCCCCCCTGATCGTTCATGATGGCAGGGTCGGTCAGAGTCCATTGTCCTTGATTGCCAGTCCCCCTCCGGCTGGGTTGGCCCCTCCCTGCTACGTGCAGACCCGCGGGTTCTGTGCTGCGTTGCGATCTTGTTTCGCTGCCCTGCGGCCCCGTTCCTTGCTTGCTCGCGCCGTTATCAGTTTCGTAATTAAATGCTTCCGCTGCGGTTTTCCTGTTTAGCTGGCCGCAGGTGGCTCGTTAATTAGCGGCGCTTTCGGTTCCTCTTTTCCCCGCTAGCCACCGCCGGTGGATTCCGCGTGGTCTGGTTGCGAGCTTCCCTGCAGCCCCGTGCTTCCCTGAAACCTCGTGCTGACCGAACCTGACATGCCGCCCCCCTGACGACAACTCCCCCCCTCGGTCCTATTTCGGCTTCCCGGGGTATTTACTGTAAAAGTCCCGCACTAGGTCCGGCGCCCTTATGTGGGCTTTACTCACCCATTCGCTGTGGGACTTGGGAAATGTTTCCATTGCACTAGGAGCTGGGTCTGCCCCTTGTGCCTCCGGGCGTCCAGTATCCGGTTGATTTCGAAATGCTGCTCCCCCCCGACCATGATGGGTGGTGGTGCTCCCTCCGCCTTGTGCCAGGCGTTCCCCGGCTGGTGCAACTTTAGCAGGCTGCAATGGAACACCGGGTGGATCTTCCCGAGGCTTTTCGGGAGCGTCAGCCTGACGGTCACCGGATTGATGATCTCCGAAATGGGGAACGGCCCCACAAACCTCGGGCTGAGTTTTTTCGATGCCTGGTGCGTCTTTAGGTTTTTGGTTGACAGATACACCTGGTCCCCCACTTTCCACTTTTCCTCGGGGAGCCTCTTGCGGTCCGCGTGCTTCTTGTAGTCGGCTTTGGCTCTTTGCAATGCCGCGTGCGCCGCTCGCCGGGTCTCGTCGATTTGGGCGAACCAGGCGTCCAGGGAGTTGATCTGGGATTCCGGCTGAGGCAGCTCCGGCATGGGGACGAATTCTCTCCCGGTGGCTACTTTGAACGGAGAGAACCCGGTGCTCTTGTGGACGGCGTTGTTGTATGCCACCTCCGCGAATGGTAGTAGCTCCGCCCAATCGTCCTGTTGGTGCCCCACGTAGCAGCGCAGGTACTGTTCGAGCCCCCGTTCAGGCGTTCCGTGGCTCCGTCCGTCTGCGGGTGCGCCGCGGAGGATAGGGCTTGTTTCGTCCCCACCCGCTTCAGGAACTCCCGCCAGAACCGCGCGATGAAGTTGCCGCCCCGATCGCTGACGATACGTCGAGGTGCGCCGTGGAGTCGGTAGACATGTTGCACGAACAGTTTCGCCAGCCCCTCGGCCGTGGGGACTCGCCGGCACGCTACAAAGTGCGCTTGTTTGGAGAATAAGTCCGTGACCACCCAAATGGCGGTCTTCCCCTTACTCTCCGGGAGCTCCACTATGAAGTCCATGGCGACCTCTTGCCAAGGGCCGTCGGGTTCCGCTACCGGCTGGAGTAGGCCTCTAGGTTTGCCTTTGGCTCCTTTCGCCGTTGCGCACACCGGGCAACCCCCCGAGTACGCCTCCACGTCCTTCCGGAGCGTGGGCCACCAAAACTGCCGCCGGATTAAGTGGAGCGTCTTTACGAAGCCGTAATGCCCCGCGCTCCGGCTGTCGTGGGCTCTCTCCATGACCTCCCGTCGGCAACCCTCGGGCACGTACAGCTTTCCTTCGTGCCACCACAACCCCTCTCGGCCGGTTAGCGCCTCTCGGTTCTGCTTGAGCCAACCGTCCCGCTCCGCTGCCTCCGCGAACCCTTGCCTTACTTCAGACGCCGCGTCCCGTCTCCCCCACTTGGTCTGGCTTCGGGTCACCGCCTTTGCAGCCAGCCTGCTGGCGGGGATGACGGAGTCCACGATCTCCTCCCGTAGGCTGGCGTGTTGGGGCATGCGAGACAGTCCATCCGCTAAGAAGTTGCGCTTCCCGGGGATGTGTTTCAGTGTGAACCTGAACCTCCCGAAGTATTGGGACCACCGTGCCTGTTTGGGGGATAGCTTACGCGGGGTCTTCAGGGCCTCGAGGTTCTTATGGTCCGTCCACACCTCGAACGGTTCAGTTGCCCCCTCCAGTAGATGCCTCCACGTGGCCAGCGCCCACTTGACCGCGTACGCCTCTTTCTCCCACACCATCCACCTCCTCTCCGTCTCGGTGAATTTGCGGGAGGCGTAGGCGCACGGGTGGATGGCCCCCTCCGGGCTGGGTTGGAGCAGGACTGCTCCCGTTGCCACGTCTGATGCATCCACTTGGATTATAAACCGCCGGTCTGGGTCGGGATGGCGCAGGATCGGCTCCGCGGTGAACCGCTGTTTTAGTTCCTCAAACGCCCCCTGGCATTCTGCAGTCCACGCGAGTGCCATGCTGGGCTTGGGGGGTTTCCCAGTGCCCTTGGTTTTTAGCAGGTCGGTTAGGGGAAGGGCGATTTGGGCGAAGTTCGGGATGAACTGACGATAGAAGTTCGCAAACCCTAGGAAGCTTTGGAGTTGCCTCCGGGTTCGCGGCGCTTCCCAGCCCAGGACATCCCTTACTTTCGCCGGGTCCATCTCAATTCCCCGGCTGGATATTCGGTAGCCGAGGTAGTCTAGTTGCTCTCGATGGAACTCGCATTTTGAGAGCTTTGCGTACAGCTGTGCCTTCAGTAGTCTCTGGAGCACCGTGCGCACCAGGCTCACGTGCTCCGCCAGGGTCTCGGTGTAGATGAGGATGTCGTCCAGGTAGACCAGGACGCCCCGGTAGAGTAGGTCGTGCAGCACCTCATTAATTAGCTGCATAAATACCCCGGGGCCCCTTTTAATCCGAACGGCATCACGGAAAACTGGTAGCTTCCGAGCGGGGTGTTGAACGCCGTCTTCCACTCATCTTTTGCGCGGATCCTAACTCTGAAGTAGGCTTCGCGCAAGTCCAGTTTTGTGAACACCCTCCCCTTCGACAGATGCGACATCAAGTCCTTCATCAGGGGAGGGGGTATTTGTACTCCGTGCTGATTGCGTTCAGCCCCCGGTAGTCTACGCACATACGGAGCGAGCCGTCCTTCTTCTCCCGGAATAACACCGGGGCCGCTAATGGTGACTTCGCGGGTTGGATGAATCCCCGTGCTAGGTTCTTGTCTATGAACTCGCGCAGGGCTCCCATCTCCCTCCTCGACAGGGAGTACATTTTTGGCTTAGGCAGGGTCGCTCCTGGCTCTAGCTCGATGGCGCAATCACTGGGCCGGTGTGGTGGGAGCTGGTCAGACTCCTTCTCCCCGAACGCTGCCGCCAGGTCTCGATACTGCCTCGGGATTCCGCCGCCCGTCGGGGGTTCCCGGGCCCGGCCCCTCGCTTTGCGGTTGCCTCGCCAGTCGCCGCTGCCTCCCCTTGCCTCGGGATCGTGGCGGGTCTCCGGGGTCCCGGCGCTGCTGCTGCTGCTGCTGCTGCTGCTGTCGCCGCCCGGGTCTCGGGCCCCATCTGCTCTCGTCCCGTCTCCCGGTGTCCCGGACCCTCCGCTTGTCCGCCGGTGGTTGCGGCTGCCTCCGTCTCCACGGCTCGGTCCCCTCTGCTCTCGCCCCTCTCCGGCCTGTCGACCCCGAACCGCACTGCCTCCGCCGTCCAGTCGACTCGTGGGTTCCGCCGCCGCAGCCACGCCAAGCCGAGTACCACCGCGTAGTCGGCCACCGGGACCACCACGAACCTCAGTTCTTCCCGGTGACTCCCGATCGTCATCTGGACCGTCTCGGTGTAATACTGAGCTGGCCCCCCCCCTGCCAGCGTGCCATCTAACTGGCTGAATGAAATGGGCTCCCGGAGGCGCCTCAGCTGTAGCCCGAGCCCCGAGACCACCGCTGGGTGCATCAAGCAGTGGGTGCAGCCCGAGTCCAGTAGCGCCCGTAGCTGCGCCTCCCATCCGGATCTCACCCCCCGGACGTGTATCCTCACCCGGAACGGTGGGCAGTCCTCGTCTCCTATTGGGTCCGCGCGCCTCGACTCCCCTGCTCGCACTGGGACGCCGTTCAGTGCGAGCGCGCCTCGTTTCCCGCCGGCTCCGAGTCCTCTCCGGAGGATGCTGTCTCCGGGGTCGACCACCCCCCGCGTCCTTTCTCGGTCACCGCCGCCACTGCCCCCTTCCGCGGTCGGTCACCGGTCCTTTTCCCGTTCGCACGCGGGGGTTTGACTTCGGGCCGTGGTGGGGCGCCTTCCCGCTCCGTCGGGCACTGCGCTGCTCGGTGGCCTCGGCCTCCGCACCGGAAACACAGATTCGGGGCTCTGGTCGCCTCTCGCCTCCCGGTGGACTGCCGTCGACCGCTCCGTCTCTCCTCGGGGGTCCTCTCCCTCGGCCGGTCCCTCGTCTGGTCCCGTCGTCTTGTGCTCTGTTGGATCTGCCGCCACGCCGATTCCGCCGTTCCGGCCAGCCAGATCCAATCCTTCACTGTGGCCGGGTCGTCCCGCCCCAGTGCCCGTTCCAGGATCTCTGGGTTGAGTCCCCTCTTAAAATACTTCACCTTCAGGGACTCCGGCCAGTCCGCGAGCTTCTCGGCCAACCTCCGGAACTCCAGGGCATATTCCGATACCGATTTGCCCCGCTGCCTGAACTGTAGGATGTCGTCCTCCGCCCGCTTGGCGCTCAATGTGTCCTCGAATCTGTCCCGGAGCGCCTGCATGAAGTCCGGGAAACTCCGTAGCTCCGCCGCGTTGGCATCGTACAGCCCGATCACCCAGCTGGCGGCTTGGCCATCTAGCAGCTCGGCCACGTAGGATACCCTGTCCTCGTCTCTAGCGAATAGGTGACCACCCCTCTGCATGAACCCCCTGACGTGCGTCAGAAAGTGCGGCAGCTGTTCGGGGTCCCCTGAGAACTTCCCAGTGATACCTCGAAGTCTCAGGGCGTCTGCCGCCCGTTGGTCCTCCGACCGGGGCGCCGTGGGTGGTGCCGGCGGGGGTGTCGGACCGCCCCCCCTGTCGCTCGCCTCCTCGTTTACCGCCGGTGGCCCCACCCTCTGCAGTAGGGTCTGGAGCATCGCCTCCACGGCGTCTAGGCGTCGCTCGACTCTCTCCTCCAGTCGGGCGAATTTCTCGCTCCACTCTCGGTTCCGGAACCCCGAACCCCGGTTCATCGTAACGCCCGAATCGTCTGGTCCTTGATTCACGCCCATCGACCACCGCTCGGATGGAGTGCGCCCGGCCCTGGCCGCTGCCCCGTCGCTCCCGGGCGGCTCCGACCGCCCTTCCGCGAGCCTGGATCCCTCGCGCTCCAGCTGACCCACGGATTCCTCGTCGCTGGTCATGCCTGTATTGAGAAAGAAAACGCTCCTCGGTGGTACCGGGTAGCGCTGACGGTGAGTCCTGGCTTTATGTGAGATTTGCCCCGTTCGACAGAGAAACTCTCGTGACACGTGTGGTTCACAAAGAAGGTTTACTCATGCGTAACGTAGTAGTCACAAGCAAAGCCAGGACTGGCTTGGTACAATTGCATCACTTGTTATATTCTCCCTTCCCGCGCTTTTTCCCGCCTCGTGATCGCGTTGCGGCTGTGGGCAATTAGGCCCCCAATGTCCCCCCTGATCGTTCATGATGGCAGGGTCGGTCAGAGTCCATTGTCCTTGATTGCCAGTCCCCCTCCGGCTGGGTTGGCCCCTCCCTGCTACGTGCAGACCCGCGGGTTCTGTGCTGCGTTGCGATCTTGTTTCGCTGCCCTGCGGCCCCGTTCCTTGCTTGCTCGCGCCGTTATCAGTTTCGTAATTAAATGCTTCCGCTGCGGTTTTCCTGTTTAGCTGGCCGCAGGTGGCTCGTTAATTAGCGGCGCTTTCGGTTCCTCTTTTCCCCGCTAGCCACCGCCGGTGGATTCCGCGTGGTCTGGTTGCGAGCTTCCCTGCAGCCCCGTGCTTCCCTGAAACCTCGTGCTGACCGAACCTGACAATAGGGCCGTACTATTTGATGGACCACCCATCTTCCATTGTTGCTGCCCTTCCTATATTATCTCCCAGATTCAACTTGCTTTGGGTCCCATCAATTAAACAATGCCATTGATGGAAACCAGGAAGCAGGGCCTTCTCTGTCATAGTGCCTGCCCTGTGGAATAAATCCCCCCCCCCAATATTTATACAGGCCCCATCCTGACTTTATTTAGATGCACACTTAAGAACTGGCTCTTTTCACAGCCCTTGGGCTAGAGTAGGTAGTGGGCCCCTTGCAAGTTGTCTGATTTATGAGATGGTTGTTGTTTTCTCTGGGTGTTCTTTTTAGAGCTTGCATGGTGTGGATTGTTCAATTTTAAATGTTCTATATTGTATGCCACCCAGCGTCATGATGGAGTTGGTGGCTTATAAATTTAATAATAAGAATAAAATAAATAAATAGTAATACATGCAGTCTCTGGAGAAGGATGCTCCTTGTTCATTTTTTCCTTCTTCAGAAGCAAGTGTACACCATTAAAAAAATAAAAAATAAAAAGTCCAGGCTTCGGTCTATAAAAGGTCAACAACTTGGTAACAAATTTAGTGGAGGCACTGAAGCTTTGGGATGGTGATGGGGGACAAGTAGATTATACACCTCAACTGTGTATTTCCTTCCTTCCTTCCTTCCTTCCTTCCTTCCTTCCTTCCTTCCTTCCTTCCTTCCTTCCTTCCTTCCTTCCTTCCTTCCTTCCTTCCTTCCTTCTTTTGTTACTGCTAGAAGGGAACTCTTCCAGCCTACTTTGGGAAAACTAAATTACCCCCACTTATTTTATTACATGAAAAGGGAAGGAAGGAAGGAAGGAAGGAAGGAAGGAAGGAAGGAAGGAAGGAAGGAAGGAAGGAAGGAAGGAAGGAAGGAAGGAAGGAAGGAAGGAAGGAAGGAAGGAAGGAAGGAAGGAAGGAAGGAAGGAAGGAAGATGCAGTATATGAAAAAAAAACAACCACCCTGAAACATTTGCAGGACAACAATAACTTTCTAAAGACCAACCAAAAGTTACCGATCTGTTCTCTAGGATTCACAGATACTAGAAGCATTGGAACAAGCTAAAAGCCTTCCAATTTAAATGACTATCCATCTTGAACTTCTTTCTTAGTAGAAATAAAGAATGACCTGTCCTACTAGTAGGGAAAATGATGTCTTTCAGTGTCACATGGGGGCAGGTGGTAAAAGGAACACTGACTGATCTTCCATACAGCTTTAGGCTACCTTCCATAAAGTCACAAAGGCTGAGTAGGTATGGAGCACTGCTGCAAAGCAAACTCTCTGGGCCTTGCCCCTAACCATGGTGCACGTCATGACCTAACAATACCCTATCACATTACCTTCATCTCACCCCCAGCCCATGAGTGAGACAGACCCAAGTCATTGTTAGCTGTACTGGTTTCAAAGTAATATTTCCCCCTCAATTCTTACTTGAGAACCAATTTGATGTAGTGGTTAAAGGCCCTGTGCTAGAAACCAGGAGATTATGAGTTCTAGTCCTGACTTAGGCACAAAGCCAGCTTGGGCCAGTCCCTCTCTCTCAGCCCTGGGACGGTTAAGGCAAGGGCAAGTCACTTGCCAAAAAAACTGCAGGGACTAGTCCAGACAATTGCCAGGAGTCCAAACTGACTCAAAGGTGCACACACCCAAAAACCATTACTCAACTACAACCACTAAGAGGGAGCACATAACCACTTTTATCCTACATTAGGACTAATCAGACATACTTAGCCAGATCTTATTCTATGGAATTCAGACCCTTTACCAGGAACTGAACTCATGGACCATGGCACTTTGAATGACTACATGCAGTCCATTAACTTTAGGAGCTCTCCAGGGAAGGGATACACAGAACCTTCAGAATGGTATACCTGGTCCACCTTTCCTTAAGTTCTCAGACAGAGAGATGTAACATCTGTATCTCTTTCTTTCTAAGACCTTAAGGGAATATATGCCATGCTGATGAATTCCCCCTAATTCTGACACTGTCCTAGGACAGTCTCAAGAACTGTAAAATCTTTAGACTTCGTAATCTAATACTGTGGGGAGAAGTCAGATGACTAGTCATGACTTCAAACAAAGGTAATCAGGGCAGGATGGGGATTGGACTGGGGACATCACAAGTCAGTTGGGATTTCTATCAGCTGAAGGATGTCTGGAAAGCACTTCAGCCCAGCAATAAGGGAGCACAACCATGACCAAACATAATGTGAAGGCTGAATATTGAAATGTCCAAAATCCAATGCCATACCTCTCCTTGACTTGATCAGACCCTTGTCTTCCTTCTAAGCAGTTCAATGTGAAGTCAAAGTTCATTGCTATGTGCTCTGTACTTGGTGTGATGATGGTTTTATATTAGCCATTGACTCAACCTCCATTGATCCTTGAGAATGTATCGCACAAATCATTTTGCACTAAACTGCTGAATCAATGAAGAAATCTCCTGGAAAATTTATATTAAAAGTCACTGTTTGCCTAAATGAGTTCCCAGTGCCCCATATTGAATATTTTGCTGATGAATTGAGTGAGTTTAAATTTGAACATTGCAGACCCATTAAAGAATGAATTCTTAAATCAAATTCTGCCATTTATGATTGAAATGAGATTTCCTCTGCAATAGACTAGCTGCTATATAAATCAGTTGTGCATTTTATACTGTACTATAAACAAGATATAATTCTTTTAAATACACAACAAGTGCCTTAAATCTTTTGATGCATCTTGCTTTTATCTGATGTTGTTGTTGCTATATTTACACCAGGCAACAACCACAGCTTTATGAAAGAACAGAGCTTTTGAAGGTTAAGAAAACCAGAGGTTCCTTATTAAATTTACTTAATTTTTCAGATTAACTCCTCAGAACTGGTCACATATTTTACTGAGAACAGGCCATTTCCATTCCATTCCTCCAAAATATACCCATACCTGGGTTGGGTTGTAACTTTTTCAGCATGTAGACGTAAGATGTTGTGTTTTGCCTGTTCACGCTACTTTAACTTATTTGGTTCACTTTAAGATATGATAGGGCAGAGTTAATGTATGTGCACCATCAGTGGGTCAGTAGCACCATTTACACTGCACTCATCTCATATCTGGTCAACTAGTAATGCCTAGAAGAGTCCATTTTATTTGTGTATTATTTTTAAATTGCACTTCATCTTCATACCTAAAAGAATAATTTTACACTTTAGATTGTCTCCTAGTGCAAGAACACCAAGTTAATAAAAAGCATTAAAGCATATAAAAATATACGGAAGCAGCCACCCTCTATAGCAGCTATCTTGGCACCCACTATGTGCCAAAGAATAAATTTCCTTTTGTCACAAAGAATGCAAGTGGGTTAGATGAATGTGTTGGTTGTGATAAGACATTCTGCAGAAAGAGTACCACTATGAAATAATCATACATCTAATTTGAGACAACAAGAGCATTTCAAATGGCTGTGAAGCCCAGAAAAATGGTTTTGTACTCAGTTGAATTCTGAGCAAAGAGACCTTAGGCTAAAACACACCTACTCATAAAGGGCACTTCCACACCAAAATGTGACACCACTTCAGGTTGAGCTCTGGACCTGACTGATCCTGGCAATATGGGAGGGGAAAGTTTTTGGAAAACCTGGCTTGATAGATTTCTGATTCTGTACCAGATTATTTGAAATCACAGCAAAGCTGGGATTTGAAGAAAGTGATATATATAATTGTTATGATTAATTATAGATAATGTAGATGGATGCATGGATAGATGGATGGATGGATAGATGGATGGATAGATAGAGATTCCTCAGAACAAACTGAAGAGGTAAAGACCTTTAGATCTCTTCAAATAAGGTTTTTAAAACAAAACCACACAAAATCTGAAAATATGGCTTTGCCATGGATCTGGTCTGGGGATCCAATAATATAGGTATGGAATCTGTAAGGTGGTTATATTGTTAATGAAACTGGCTGTGCTCTTCTGCAAATTACATTTTATGGTTTTAATGGTTTTACTGCTTTTACTGCTTTTAATGTTTTTAATGCTTTTTGATTTTTTTTTAAATTTTTTGTTATTGTTGTACTGTTCTTTTTAAACTTTGTACACTGCCCAGAGTCACTTACTGTATGTGAGATGGTAGCTATATAAATTTACCAAATAAATATATAAAAATTGCTGTATTGTTTCTGATAGTAATAATACAATGTTGTATTGTTTCTAATAGAAATAATATCAAATACAGAAATAATACGAACTACATACCAGCAAGGGGGTAAAAAAATGAACAGTGGTTATACAGTGAAGGAATATTATACGGTGGTTAAAATAAATTAAATGTGAAAAAAGAGGAGGGAGAAAACCTAATTAATGGGGAAAAAGTTTAAAATTCTATATAATGTCCATTTGTATCAGTTTAAAAGTTGTTCAGGCCTTAAGCTTATCTTTAAATCTAGACAATCTAAAAACATTTTGCTTCATTTTCTCATTTTCAGAACAAAGAGATTTGGAAAATTAGGTTAACAGACTCATACCCTGAATCCATTCCTTAAAGTCAGGAGGATAAGTTTCTTTTCATTTGCATAAAATTATTCTCATTGCCATGGCCCAGGCTTGATAGAGCCAAAGCTGATCATGAGATGACAAAGTCTATGTTTCAGGAACATCACATTAAAGTCCTTAACTGTAATATTTCTTTCCAAATTGTCCTGACATGTAATAAAGTCATTGTTTGACAAGACCAGACCATATGAGTTAAAGAGCCTTACATTTTCTTAGAAGACCAGCTCAAAAAAATTGAACGTCCAACCCTTTTTAAATGTTATTTGAGGGGATCCAATAAGCACAAAATAACATTCTCTGATGAGATCTTTTCAAATAAAGTGTTTGGGATGGGGAAAAACTTCTCCAAGCACCCCGTTCACGTGTGACATTCCTTTCTTCTCCAGGAAGAAACCATAGACTGCCACAGAAATTAACTCCAATTAGAATTCCCTCTGGATGGTATATGAGGAGGAAACATTTTTTCTCATCCATAAACTGGCCAAATGTCACATTTCTGGCTTTCTTGGATTGTCAGACAATATCTTGAGGGATGGGCTTTTGAGTATTTCATGTGCCTTTGGGAATTGTTGCTTGTTTGTGCAAATCATTCCAGCTGCGCCACATCTTCCATAATGTAACTGCTCTCTGATGGTGACACCCCTCAGGTCCAGATTATGCCATTTGCTCCTGGTAGTACAGGCACGTTTGGATTCTTCTAAATGGCTCCCCTCCCCCCCCCAACCAATCGACATTTCAGACCCACTACAAATTACATACCCACATGGTTCTCACTCACCCTTAAATTGGATTCTGCCAATGGCATGTATTGAGATACAGCCCACAGGCTGCTTCATCCAGCCATGTTGCTAGATTTCTTATCCTTTGAAGAATGGCAACTGAATGAGCAATGTGTGATCTGAAAAGCACTGTTTCACCAGCCATCGTGCATCATTCACACACACTGTGTTGATTGCTTGATGCTCTAGTTCCCTAGTTATAATCATACAGGCATGAAGAAAGCATAAGGGGGAAGTGTAAACCTGCCCAGGTTCCTTGCATCTAAGTAGAGATAGAGAAATGCAACATGATTCACATTTCTTCAATCCATGTATGAAGCCAAACAGCTTTTTGAATTAAAACTTATCTAAATTATATTTTTAAAATGAATATGGAGTGTATATTAGGGAAAGGCAGTTACATAAATATTTAGGGTGAATTATGTCAGAAAAAGTGCTTGCAAAAATGCAAGCATTTAGAGATACCACATCTGGGCTGCAAAATGACAGAAAACTCTCTTTCCTGCCATCTAGTGATTCCTTGGATTTTTGCAGCCCAGATAGCTCCAATCCTTATTTATTTGTTAGGTTTATATCCCATCTTTCCTCTAAGAGTTGACTCAAAGTCACCCAGTGGATTTAAACCTGGATTCCCTGGTTTTAGTCCAACACTTAATCATTACACCATATTAGGCAAACCATGAATATGTGTGTATGTTTGCATGTGCATCCATGTGAACCTTCATCCCAGAATGAAGATTACATCTGATTTTCCTTTTATGCGAACTAGTTTTCCTTTTATGCTTATGTTGTTTTACTTGTTTCTTAATTATTTTGAAAACTGTCCAAAGTCTGAAGATTAGGATGGAACATAAATACTGATATCTATGTACTTGTTGCACTTGATCACGTCTGTTGACAACCTGCAATAGAGCTGGGGTGGGGGTGATGCATCTCTCCTTGTGATCCTTGATCTCTCAGCAGCCTTTGATATTGTCAACCATGGTATCCTTCTGGACCGACTCTGGGGGTTGGGAATTGGGGGCACCATATTACGGTGGTTGTCTTCCTTCTTTCATAGTTGGTTCCAGAAGATGTCGGGAGGGGAGAGATCAGTCCCTAGGCCTCACCTGTGTGGGGTGCCACAGGGCTCAGTGCTGTCTCCCCTCCTGTTGAACAACTCCAGAAATTGCTGGGTACCATTATCTGCTGGTTTGGGGTTCTGAATCATCTTTCAACCCCACGCCAGCCAAATGAGGCTGTCAAAGTTTCGTCCCAGTGCCTGGAGACTATGTGGGTTTGGATGGGGATTGTCTCTGACTCAATCCTACCATGACTGAGTGGGTATTTGGATCTGGGGATATTTCATCTCTGACTTTGGATGGGGTGGCACTTCCCCATTCCAGGGTGGTGTGCAAAGAGGGGGTCTTCCTAGACTCACAGCTCCTGCTCGAAGAGGTACAACTTGTGTGAAAATGAAAGTAATACTTTACTATTTCAGGACAACTTGGGAGAAGCAGACCCATTCTTCTGGGAGGAGGAACCACAAGCTTATTCTGCAAGAAGGCACTGAAAGTTGGGCTTTGTTTAACTTCATATAGGGAAAGCGATGCTTCTTGGAATTCCGTTTTTTAAGCACAAAGCTGGATGAAATCAAGGGAATAATGAAACTAAATGCCCAGTGAATCCAATGGACCTGCTGACTTCAAGTCCTTTTGGTTATCTTCTTGCAGATGGAATGAACTGCCAATTGCTTAGGCAGGTGTGTTATGGCTCTTCTCCATCCTAAGACATTTCTACCTGAGGTTCAGAGCATTTTCCACTATAAAGACACCTTTAAATCACAGATGCTGCAGAAAGGTTGAATCTCTCATTTTAACCAGGTTGTAAAAATTCACTGTTGCTGCTCTAGTAACTAATGTTTTTATGTCTCTGTGGGCCTCTTTCATCCAAGGACAAACATCAAGGGTTTTATAACAATCACTTGATCATTTCTGTTAAAGTAGGGGAGGTGGATTCTCAGCAAGATAACAAAAGTATTATCTCTATCCAGGGACAATATAAAGGATATTGAGCAGATAGCATCTAACTGAAGTTTCAATTTTCCACGTGCCAAATTGTTTTCATGACTAATTGATTTACATCAACTGGATTCATTGGCAAAGCATTTTGCTTTTAAAAAACCATTGCTCTGGGTATTTTTTTCCAATTAAATAATAGAAACACAAAAATCTAGAATTTCTGGACAATATTTTGACATTTTTTCATAAGAAGCACTTTCAACTTTGGGTCAAAGAGTGTTATGGTGATTTTCAATGCCCAAACGTATTCTTATGAAAATATCATACGGCACACAGATAATTCTGAATGTATGAAATTCAGTCCTGATCCTATTAAATGTTCATTGCTGATAATGAGTCCTGAATGGAATCAATTTGCTTTTCATACATGTCAGCATTTGATGTTTGTTCATTTTAAAATAACACTCCATGTCATCCACAGAGCTACTGTAAATTGAACTTCAACATTTTTGATGCACAATGAATTTTGGATTTATTTGGCTTTTTGACAGGTGCATTTATCACAACCTATGAACCTTTTGCCCCAGTGAATTCAGCTCCATTGCAACTTTCACACTAATGCTTTCATTTCAGTTCAAATTATAAGTTCATTTCTTTTGCATCATTCACATTTCTTGAGTTGAAAGATTAGCATTGAGCACTGGTTTTCTGTTATAATGGAGCCAGAATTTAATGCCTTGAGTACTTCATCTAATCACAGGGCTGGATAATTATATTTGAGTGGCTTGGCTATACTATAACTTAAGTAGAAATTTCAATATCATCCCGTTTTTGATTTTTTTTACTGTAAATCTATGGAGACTTTTTTCCCCATTCTTTCCTAATTAAGAAAAAGCATGTCTTTTGAGAAGGAGTGGCCAAATAATAATTGCTTTCATGAGCTAAAGCCAATATATTCCCTTTGTCCATTTAACTTTCTAAATCATTTTACATGTATGGAGTATTTGTGTGTAATTGGATGAAGGTTCTTAATTCACATTTTTAAAAAAGTTAAATTGATATTAGTTCATCAATCTAATAAAGCCTAAGAATATCTGAGAATAAAGAGGGATATTGGTTCTTTAATTAGAAAAGAATTTATTCAATAAGTTATTGGACAAGCCAATTTACAGGACTTAATTTTGCCACTGAAGCTTTTGGCTCCTTTCCCTCCCAATGTGGGACGACAGACTATTCCAGGACTGTGAAGGTGATAACCTTGTGATAACCCACGTGTTCATCAGTCAAATTACTGTCCCCAGTAATGATAATGCTAAAGCTCTGGAACACGAGGGCAGCTAATCTGTATTCAAATTACACTCAATGAAACAGCCAGCACAATTCAAGTAATAACTCACTTGAACTGAGAGGTGAAGGGAGAGGCTCAGACCCTTCATGCAGATTGGACATTATCATACATTTCTTAGGTGTTGGACAGGTCTGCATGAGAGGGCTGTTAATGAAAATATCAATCAAAACCTCTGCTGACTTAATGGTCAATTTAAATTAATTAATTGGAAAAGGAAAAAAGTTGAGAGGAGCAGCATTGATTGTTTAGCTTAAAGCGGGTGGTAGGTAATGAGAAGAAGGAGGCTACTCAACAAAAACAATGTTTCCCAATGGTGGAAAATGGGTTCTGTTTTTTAAAAAATCTAGGCCCACAAAGAATAGGAGAGGTAGGTGGGGAAGGGGTAAGAATGCGTGTCCCTGAAAATCCATGAAACTGTTAAGGGAACAAGGAAGGTTGGGTGCTAAGGTGAAATTCAGTAACTGGAGCTCAGAGAAACAGAGCCTGTCACATGCGGGACATTAAACATTTTGCCTTTGCCTCAGAAAAAGAGAAAAGATATGCTAGCTATATTATATAGGATTTGCACCTCATACCTTAAATGGCCAAATTCATTGGCCATTAGACTCACCATTCTTATCTCTGCAAGGAAAGCCTTGGAAAGTGTGAATCTTCTTGTGGAGAACCAGGTATCTCTAGGTTGCGGGGATACAAAACAAGCCTTCTTACCTCTTTCCACATCAGCATTTTCTCCCCGATGTTGTTGTTCTACTACTATGAATTCAGTGTAACAAGAAGGAAACTCAGAGAACCTCAAGGACTCCAAAGAAGGAAAGAGTTTGGGTCAAGAAGCTAAAATGGATTTGGACTGTTTTCTAGTTCTTAATTTTTTTTTTCTTCCATGGACTATTCTCCTACAAAGCATCCTCGTACTTTGAAATCAGATTGGGTGAGCTGTGAAGAAAGAACATAGAGGTAGGTAAAATGAAGTAGAAATCTTACCAAAAAAGAAGCCCAAATAGTAACATGCACCCACACTCCATAAGTCAACCATCCTTAAATCCATCTTCTCTGTTCCTTTTTCACTTTTACAAGTCAAGTGTTACATGAGGCCCTTAGACATAGCTGTGTTGTCAACCTCTAAATTTAGACCCTCTTCTAAGATCTTCTTCTTATTTAAAATTAAACAAGTTTTGAAAATTGAATGAATTTGTACTGAAATTAAAAGTACATTTTATCAGTCTGGTAGAATTGGTGGAGGGGAATAGAAAAGACATTTTGAAACACTCTGTTTCTTATCAGGTCAAGTATTTCCACCTAGAAACAAACAAAGATGATGAAATAGAATGGTACAAATGGATTATTTCCAGTGGTGCTCCGCTAAACCTGAGCTTCCACTGTGAAGAAGAAGAAAAAGGAGGAGGAGGAAGAGGAAGAGGAGGAAAAGGAAGGCCACAATGAAACATAGAACCTTCAAAATGAGAACTGGATAAGAGTCTTAACCAAGACATTTCAGCCTGTAGACAAAAAATTACAAATCATTTTACAAATGTTGCAAACACTGCAAATGAAGTCAAGGCTATTCTAACAAAGAAATTATAAAGCACACAACTTGTGACTGAAGAGCTCCAGATCCAGGTGTTTTCCAATTTTATTTCCAAACCCAAAGAACAACACAGCCAGAGAGAATTGGCTCTTCTACTTGGATTCAAGGGTCAAATCGGCCACTTACAAAATGGGGGACTGAATCCAAAGGATTTGACTAACGGCTTCTCTATTTAGGTCACTTAGTGTTTTCACCTTTCATTACTTCATCCGGCATGCGCTCACCTGGCTGTGCACAGATCTTCCATGGGGCCAGATCAAGCCAGTTCTAACCAATCTTGGGCTGCTGCTCTCTGAAGCTGAAAAGTTCATATGGGTGTTGAAGTTTATAGGAAATGCTTTATTAAAGGGAAAACTAAACTTTAAGAATCTCAACATCTACTTCTGGTCACTCACTACATTATGGTTAAGTGAGTTTATCTTTTCAGGATATAAAAGTTATATCAAAATACATAAAAGTACATTTACATGTGAGATATATATACACAGAGACACATGCACACATACTGTGTAAGTATATATGTGTGTGTGAGAGAGTATGTGTGTATTATGGCTTTTACAACACAATTTGAAGACCAGGAGTAGAGAAAGTGCCTGTTTAATCTGTCTGTTCATGGTTTTCCAAAATCAGGAGATGAAGAGACTAATTCGATTGTTCATGCTTAAGTAGAAGGTATAGAACAGGCTTCTAAATCATTAGGCAATGTTATTTGTTTTCCATTGAATGTTAGAGGATTTCTGGACAATTGAAGTTTTGTGGCTATTACAGCAACATAACCAGGATCCAAATATTGCAGGAAACACACCAAAGTCACTCTACCCTCTCAACAGGGCACTGTGGGCGTCTCCAAGGCTCAATGACAATGACATGAGTCATGATAGTCAGCACTGATCTTTCATTGACAAGGCAGTCTGAAAAGAATATCCAGAACTCTAGATTAGCTCTAGATTCTACTAAACTACACATGTACAAGACTTGATTAGGAAAATTCTTAATGTAGTTTGTCACAGTAATTTTTCTAAACCTGTGCATCTTACTGGTTTTATAAAGCTTTTGATTCAGTGAAGAGGCATCTATTAAACTGTTATTTTTCTAAATTAAATTTTGGCAGCTCTTTTTACCTTTGCTTTCTCAGCTATAGGTCCAACCCAGGACCCCAAATAAATGAGAGAAAATCAGATACTTAAACTGGGGAAAAGGATCCCCAGTTATCCAAGCTCTGTTTCTTTTAGGGATGGAAGTCCTGTCAACAGAAATTAGAACCAACCCCCAAATCCAGAACACTGAAAATACATGTAAATATGCATTCCATAAATATGTGTGCTGATGATACTTTTTGTTTGTTTGTTTTAGTTTTCATGGTTTGGGTGGGTTATTTTGTTTTCATTTGTTTGTATTTTGTTTTTGTAATCCATAGTTACAATCCCCTGAAAATAAAGAAAGATCCTTTAAACATCCAAAAGGTTGCATGTCTACAACCCTGAAGGATAACATATCAAGAAGTAACATTAACTGAAGAAGTAAACCAAATCCAGAAAGGAAAATTTAATAAACTGATTAAAATGATCCGGATGGCAATCACTAGAGAGGTTTACATATAACAGGGAAAAATAATGCCTCATTGTACTTGATGTGGTTCAGAAGGAATCTGAAATCTGGATTTACCAAATTTACCACCATATGATCACATGGCACAATTAGGCTAAATTTTTCAACTGGATTCAAGTGTTCCCTGGATAAGAGTAGACACCAGTTTTACTGCTTACCAGTCAGGGTCCAACAGTAAGTCAAAATTCACAAATCCTTTTGTCATAACAATGCATAAATGAAACAAATTGTGTAATTTTTGCAATGATGCCATTGCACATATGACATCAAGGCTTGTAGCAGAAGGCTCTTCAGCAGGTTTCAAAATTTGGGCAGAATGGAATGTCACTATTAATATCCATACTAGATCATCCCAGTTTTAAACACATTAACAGTTTGAATATAAGGATTTGGTCAGAAAAAGTGATATATTGTACAAGAGGGAAGCATAGAAATGAATAAGCTGCTCCAGAAACTTGAAGGAATTAGTTCCCCTTGACTCTTAATAATCCAAATTAGGTAGTTATTTAAACACTTGGAAAAAGATGAGTTGGCCACTTGCCCTTAATAGAACTTGAATTAGCACAATTAAACGCAAATTCAAAAGCATTCTTTGCAAAAATCCATTATATGCTGGTGTTTTACCTTCACCATAAATACATATAGAAGGAAATGCAAACACTCCTTTGGCAGGTATAGGAAATGGATTTAGGAACAGGAGGTATCTGAAGGTTGTGGGAATACAAGGTGGAAAAGCAGCTGCTTAAAACATCTGTCAAAAAGAAATGGCTCTCAGAAAGAGAACCCTTTTAATCCAGAGAGTTCATTTCTTTGCCGGAGAAGCTGCAGTGAAGTAGGCTGGTATCTTCACTTATGGTGGCCAAGTGATATAGTTAACCTAGTTAGGAAAAGGAAGATGGTATGGATGGTGTATTCTTATTCAACCCTGCTTCTTGCTCTTTAAACAGTTTTGATGCAGGGCATACTAATGTACCTAATAAGATATAATTCTTATGATCCCAACTGCAAATTTAGCGATACCACAGCACTGGAAAACAGGTGCGGGATTTCCTATGAGAAAGAAAAGTTATGGCCCATATTACTACCAGAGGACAGAAGACTACAGTGTTCCTCCATCACAATGTTTCTTTTGAAAAGACTTCCCATGGAGATGGCTTGTGATAAAACTGAGAATCTATAAAACTGTAGACCTAATTCAAGGAGAGAAAGGTGGAATGCAGAAGTTACTGCTGGCTTTGGTTTATTTACTTCAGTATTACAGAATTACAGTTGAAACTGGTCCGTGTTTTGTTATTGTTGAATGTGTACTTGAAAAAAAAAACTTGCCAGATTTAAACTATTCCACTCTGTAGATGTGAGACGCAAATCCAGTAAGTCATTGCATTTGTTCCCCTACTTCCAGCTGCAACTCCAGCTTGTGTAGCAATGTCTACTTCATCTAGCAGCTGTTTGCCTCCCTCTCCATACACTTTCTGTGCTGGCTTTGTTTTTCATAGTCTCCAGTTATTTCACATTCAACTTTGAAAGAAAGAACAATATTATTATCCCTCATTCTGCAGATGATTAAACAAAAGGCTTAAGCCAGGAAAAGAATAACTTGTTTAAGGCCACCAAGCGAGCTCTTGCATGAGTAAAATTGGAACAAGAGACTTATGACCTCGAAGCACAAGCTGTAATTGTAATATTAGAACACCAGAAATTGGGAGTGGAGTCAGGTGGAGTGGGGTGGGGATTTACTCTGAGGTTTAATTCTGAAATTGCTGGGTGAAAAAAGGTTATAAAGAGTCATAAAGATGAAAGAAGTTGTGTCTCCAGCCCTGTCCCTGAAAATACATGGAAACAAACAAGTGGAAATCACTTTTACCCTTCCTTTGTAACAATAACATGGATATATTTTGCCTCATCTGTCACTTTTCTTATAGCAGATAGAAAAGACAACTGTCTCAACAAAGCAAGCAAAAACTTCCAAATTCTGTTATCACTTTGTTCTTGCTTGCAGAACAAATCCTGTGACAAACTCAGGTCATTTCTCCACCAGCAACTTGTAGTGTCTTCTACGGCCACCTAACCATGGTTGGGCCAAAATAGCAGGCTTTGCAGTATATCACTTCAGTGATTGCCAGTTGATACTCTGAAAATATTGTAAGTCACTAATGGGGAAATGGCCTGTCTGCCCATTTTGTTAAAAGTTTTGCACCTCTGCAAAAGAGGCTTGCATTTTTCCAATATGATTTAAAATTTCCTTGGGCAGTGTTTTTGAGCTCACTTATTACACAATGAAGGTTATCATCTTCTGATTTAGTTGATCATGATTGACTTTAGTCTGTTCTTGGTGTGCAGGGCATCCCCTGGGAGGGGGGGGGGACTGAGCTCAGTTCAGTCCTTTCATGCATTTAGAAGTGAGCGTCTTAAGAAGGATATTAAGAGGGTTGGAAAGACCCAGAGAGAGATTGCAAGATAGATTGTGATGAACACGGGCAAAATAAATATAAGATGATAAAGTAGTTTACGGCCTTAGTGGCATTTGTTTCTTGAAGATGTTATGTATACTGAGAAGAAATATGCAGTATGATGCTCTTTGACTGAAAGTCCTCTGTCCCATGTGGCTCCCTTTCAGGCTAATTCCTGTTAATGTCATGCATGGTTAGTTGACGTCCATTTGATCTGTCTTTTGGAGATTTATTTTATCAATAAAGGTGTTATTATGCCTTTGAAGATAGTTAGTATCATTTATATGAATTGTCTATTGACGGACACATTTAACAAAGGGTGTTTATGTGCTGAACAATCACATATTTTATTTATCCAATAACCACATGATCGATTTTTTAAAAGAATATCAAGTTGAAGGACTTCTTTGAGATGTAAAGATTTCCCAGGATCTGAATATGTCCAAAACATTCAATTTGTGTCAGGCCTGTGTTACATTTTATTAGTATTGTACTTACAGAGATCACATATTGATACTGAGTTTAAAAAAATCAAACCCAAGATGTTGACTTAAGATGATTGCCTGCTTGTGCTTGCAGGCTAATTAGTGTGCCTAAATTTATACCTACTGTACATAACCTGTGTTGCGGTGAGAGTAAATGTGGTAGGTATAAATTCTGAATGATATACATATAATCTTTTGGATAGCTCTTGCTTTTCCACTGCAGCCTAGAAGACCTTAATCTTTTGATGGACAAGAGACGCAGGACATGCATTCCTTCTGTGTTGGCTGCTGAGGTCTTATTGTCCTTGCATCTCCTAGAGATGGTGGTATCATACTGGTCTCTCCTTTCCTGAAAGATACAAAATAGCCCATGTCTTTTTCCTGACAAACCCAGGGCAACGCATTAATATTCAAATCCTGTGCATGTTGACTTCAGAATAAATCTTTTTGTGTTGAGTTGTGTTCACTCCCTAGTAAACACACTGAAGAGGGCAACCTAACTCCCATCAGCCTTTAAAATCTCATCTCAACACGGTATATATCAAGATAACTAAAATCTCAATTTATGTAAAAGCCCATGTTTGAATAGCACTTTTAACCTGGCTCCTTCACTTGGACTAGCTTGCAAAACATGCAGGCAGGCAGGCAGGCAGGAAGGAAGGAGGGAAGGTTAAAATTAACCAAGGCTTCACATATTATGAAAATGCAGCTGTTACAGCTTTAACTAAATGTATTGTCCCTGCCTCATAAGCTGAGAAACCACCTCTCATGCCGCCTGCTTAATGCTAGGACAAAAAGACATCTTCCCTGCCTGTACAGATATTCATGTTCCCAGGGCCCCAGGCAGAAAGTGTAATGAATAAAGTAGAGGAGAATTACAGGATCTTCTAGACTGTAAAAGGCCTGGAAGAACTTCAGATCCATTTTCCCTACAAGGAAGCTGATGATCTTAAAATTTTAATTGCTGTTGGGATGATGTCAATGGTACCCAATACAGATACTGCACGTGAGCCAGGTAATAGGCTGAAGTCAATCCATGCAAAGCAAGGAATGAGCTATCCAACCCCAACAGTAGTCTGCCTTTCTACAGAAAACATTGTGTTAAAGAGCGAACAATCCAAATGGAGAAAAGTAAAGATTACTGTTGGGGCTGAATTGTTCATCCTTTGCTGTGCATGGATTGCCTCCAGCTCCTTACCTGGCCCTTCCACATTGTATTCAAATTTTGCTAATTTATTGGTGGTGATTTCGAGAACAATTTTCCACCTAAAGCACAGGAACATATGTGCCTTTTTAAAGACTCCCTTCACCCAATATAAATGTGGTTCTCCCTCCAAAACTCAACCAATTCATCTGAAACGTAGCAACCTTGTTCCCCAAGTCTATAGCAGAGAAAAAGGTATAGTCTTTTATGAATTTCCAAAGGCAATCAATAGGATATTCAGATTGCTTAAATGAAGTTCAGATTTGAGACTCTGAGTCAAAATTAGAGACCTACAAATCAATCTGAGCCAAATTTCCCTGATTTCCAGTGCATGACCTGTTGGTTAACCAGGGAGGGGCACCTCTGGCTGCAGACTGCATAAGGTTCTTGGGCTCTTTTCTGATAATGGAGCTTCCTGCCATTTGGGAGGGAAACCCATGAAACCCATTTCAGGGTAGGCAGGTCATAGCAAAAGCAACGAAGCCTTCCAAGCATGGATCGAGGCTCCATCGCTTGGAAGCCCACAGCTAGACCACAAATGTGCAGCTTCTCCAATCACATAAGTCGTTGCAGTTCAGAAGTGAATCTGGTCCTCTACCATGAAATGCCTTTGAAAAACTATAGCCAATAATGGCTTCTTGTTCACTGGGATCCCAAACCCTTTTTCTTCCTAATCTGTTGCTCGTCATTATCTTTATTTACAGTCAAAGACCAAGAATGGTTAAACACATGGGTGTTTGGGGGAAAGGGTCAGATTCTGCCAGGTGATCAAAGTCCTGCCCTTTTGCAATCCACACATATAAAGAAGGTGGGGCGTTGATCCCACACATCATGCCCTCCCTCTTGTGAATGATGCCTACGGACACCTTGCTTAAACATATACATAAAAACAGAATAGAGGATGGAATTTAAGTGCAATCAAGAGCTGTGGCTGTAATATTAAACCAAAAATAGCAATAGCGACTGAGGAAAAGCTGTCTGCCCTTCTAGAGAAGATCTATCAGCTGAAATATTCTCCTCTTCCAAATGATCATCGCTATTAGTTAGAAAGGGTGATATTTCATTTGTTCAGCAGGCCAAATAAAAATCTGCAAAATGGTCCCTATTTCTCTCTCTGGCCATGATGCTTTTTCACAGGAGTGTTACTAAATCTTCCTTCCAGGAAGATTGGAGGCAAAACTATTGTTGTTAGATCTGTTGTTGTGTTCCTGAATTCTATTTCATGGGTGTGGCTTCAGCAGGTATCCACCAATCCCTGACAGACTAGTGAACCTCCCCTACCTTAATCTGGTGTCAAGGTTAGGATTAGTTTTTTTGGTCATGTATCTTTGGCCACATGGTGGTAGCCTTTTTCCTGTGTTAAACAAGATTTAAACAAGATTTCTTTATGTGAGACCCAGCCCAAATATTATGAAAAATAGATATGATTGATTTAGCACAATAACCAGCTAGCTAGCTAGCTACATACCTAGTCATTTACTTACCTAAGTGTGCTTAACCCACTAACAGATTTTTTTTTAATCTGTTCAATTGCATCCAATTCTTGGAGACTGCCTGGACAAGTCCCTTGGCAAGTTTTTTTCAGAAGTGGTTTGCCGTTGCCTCCTTCCTAGGGCTGAGTGACAGTGACTGGCTCAAGATCACCTGGCTGGCTTTGTGCCTAGGTGGGACTAGAACTCAGATTTCCCTGCTGCTAATCCAGCACCTTTAACCACTACACCAAACTGGCTCTCTACCCAACAGATAACCACCCATAAAATATATAAGATAAAAGAGTAAAATGCACAAATGATACATGAACAGAGCAAAACAGTTTGGCCAGACTGTGATTGTTAAGCCCCCAATGCACAGATAAAAAGTCTTGCCTTTGTCTGGCACCCAGAAAGCAAACAGTGTTGGTCCAGCCGCAAAATAAGCCATAACTGAAATGAATGAATCCTGCCTTTTAGAACCACAGTATTAAAACCAAGCAGAGATAGGAATCTGAGTTTATAACATTCAAGAAAAACACAAGATACATCCAGTTTTACTATTACGCCTACAGAAATGTGACTGGAAGAAATTAAGTATATTACTTTTGTTCAGTCCCTTTCACTCATGACACTTTTTTTACGTGAATTTAGCATGAAATTAACCTTCAACAGCAGCTTCCATCAAATCTGGTTAGATTTTATCTGAAGGGCTTCTTTCACAAAGACTTCCAATTCTGCTTCCAATTCTCTGTAAGAGATGCAGGAAAGAGGGAGCGAACGACTAGCTCAGAACTGAAACAGGGATCCTTTGCACGAGCCAGGAGGTGGGTATATTTTTCCGTGATCTTTGGTACCATCTTGTGGTATCATTCCAGAAGCGTAAGAACATCTCAAAGTGTAAAATGTGGAGCATTATTCGATCATTTGGTCATTTCCAACTTTTCATGGCCCAGTAGGCATCACCTTGCCAGTAACTGTATATGGCAGGAAAAGAAAAGGTAATGAATGGTAAAGTCTCCGTTGATTCAACTCCTAGGGACTTCAGGGACACATCCACTTAGTTTCCTTGGCAACAGTGCCAAGTCATTTGCCATTTCCTTCTTCTAAAATATTTTTCAACTTTCTGGTCTAACGTACAATCCTAGGATGGCTGGCTGGGGAATTCTGGGAGTTGAAGTCCACACATCTTAAAGTTCCCAAGATTGAGAAACACTGGTCCACAGAAGGAACAGAAGTGAGAAAAAAGGTGTTTGGGGCCCTAGTTTTAAACTGAAGCCACCATATAGCCTTGACCATCCATGTAGTCCTTTTTCCCACCTCCTTTACTTGAGAAAAGGAAAACTTCACTGCTATAATGTGCATCTGTGATGCAGCCCTTGAGAAATTTAAAAACTAGAGAACAAACTCATAGCCTGGATCCATTTCTTAAAGTCAAGAGTGTGACTTCCTTTGTAGTTAAGTAAGATTATCCTCTTTGCCATATCCCAGGTCAACAGACCCAAAGCTCCTCTTGAGATGGCAAAACTCCGTGTTTTAGGAACATAATTCAGCCTCGTATTGAGATCCTGAAATACAATATTTCTTCCCAAATATTAATTTGAAAGCAAAACAAAGCTGTAAAGAACAAGTCCAAATCATATAAGCTGAAGAAGCTTTAAATTTCTGACATCAAGAACATAACAAATCTAAAGTCCATTCCTTTTTAAACATTTCTGAGAGGCCCCACAGGCCGAAAATAATTTTTGATTAATTAATTTTACTTTTCAATCGTAGGAAGTATATTTCACATTTTCTAATACCTGGACCCACTGATTTTTCAAGATTGGATATTCCAATTCTCCCTTCCATAGATCAAATATATACTACCTTTCATCTTTTAATACCTTATAAAACTGAACTGTTGCTTTCCATTCAAGTCCATCATCTCAAAGAGGCTAAAATTGCAGGGGCCTCAGAGACTGCTAAAACATCCAGGCTGTACTGTTTAGTTAATGCAAGCTTCAGCTGTTGCAAGGTAAGTCAAACTCAATGTGTATCTCAAAATCTTTGAATGAAACAATCTTCATCCAAATCATTAATAAAAATATTGAAGAGTAGATGGCCTAGGAATTATCCTTATGGCATCCCACACAATACCTCATTCCGCTTTGCTGAGAAACCATTTTTAACTCTCTGAGTAAGATCTTTGATCTTACTGTGTACCTACATAATCCATAACCTTCTGTAACCTTCTTCTCTAAAATTTTATGATATCTTTGTACAGTCCTTCCTAGATGCCCTCTCCTTCTTCTCATCTCCTATAATTGTCTTCTTTTATTTGTTTTCAGGTCTTTGCTACATGTTTTCTGCCACCACACTCTTCTCTTCTCTTCTCTTCTCTTCTCTCTTCTCTCTTCTCTTCTCTTCTCTTCTCTTCTCTTCTCTTCTCTTCTCTTCTCTTCTCTTCTCTTCTCTTCTCTTCTCTTCTCTCCTCTCCTCTCCTCTCCTCTCCTCTCCTCTCCTCTTTCATTCCCTTGTTTAGAATTACTTGCAATTGTATTTTTACTATCTCTTTCTTAGAAACTTTCACTCCTTTTATGCACTTTTCCTCATGATGCTTGGTTATGTGTGTGGGAATCTAGCTTGTTGTGTTACGTATAGGCCCAATGTGCTTGATGCAAACAAAATCAGTTACTTTGGTAGCCAATGCTGAGGTAGTCACAATATGTTCAAGGATTTATAGTAATGTCACCCCTATCTGAGCTCTCTGTTACACAATAAAAGGAGACACTCAATTCATTGCTTTAAAGGGTTTTAAAAACCAAGGGCTCTTCACACTGTCATTGTTTCAACTACCCAGTCTTTCACAATTGCCTTCAGATCTTCAACTTCACTGTATTGTACTAAAGAGAGCTTGTGTGCTCTTGTAGTGTTTATCCTTTTAAAGAGGGACTGAAGAAGGTCAATCTTCCTTTTAAAAGTGTGATGAAGGTCAGAATGTGCTGAGGAAAACTGGTGTAAAACAGAGCATATAAATGATGTTGCCCCCTTCCAACAGATGATTCTGATGGAGTATGCCAATTACATTTTCTAATTTTAGAAGCCTTTAATTTCTACCTGTGAACATGAGAGTTTGAAGCATCTTTTAAAAGAATCCTTTTACATGGAATGATGGCTGAAAGGATTGTTTTTCCTTTAGGACTTCTGGCAGCTTGGGACATGGAAGGGAGTTGTGCTGTTTCTCACAAGTGTCCAGAAGAAGCCAAATTAATGCAATACACGTCATGACATCATTGTGGAAATGATGCAATTGCATTGTTTGTGCAATGATGCTATGGTATGTGTGATATCACTTGACCCCACCTGGGGGATTCCCATATATCCAGCCCAATCTTAAAAGACCAATATAGTTTAGGTAGATCAAGCATTGGTTTGCTCTTTCAGTCCTGCGAAGTAGGTCACACTGTAAATAATTTCTGATATTTCAGCTTCAGCGGCCATCACTCATCTCATAACTAGCACAAATGAGAAGCCATTCATACCATTGGAACAGGACAAGTTGCTTTTCCACAGCATTCTTTAATCTTCTTAAAGGCCATAGTAAGATGCCCCCAATAGTGCAGAAGTCTAATCAGAAAAGCTAGCTGAAGTTCTCTACAGCAGTTCTAGTTTCAAAATCAAGCCACAAGGAACTTCTGAAATGGAAGATGGGACTCACCAGTTACAATTTCACTCTCAGGAAGCCCAAGTCTAAGAATAATCTACCAAGGCAGTTGAGAGGAACTACTTGAATCCCCCCACCCACCCACCCCCCACCCCACCAGTAGGGGTTCTGCCAACTACTCAAAAGACCAAGGAAGATTCACAAGCAAGATTCTCTATAACTTACAAAGCAAGGATCCTCAACCGTTGAGGGTTACTAGCTGCATTAGAAATTTTCTGAGAGTCTTCTGGGTGCGGGTCTCAAAATGGCCGCTAGGGGAATTTCACAAAATGAAGTCGAGCTGATGAGGATGTTCTCTGCCCCTGGTTTAACTTCTCAGCGTCCTTTGTGCCTCCCCAGCTTCTTTTGATATTTTCTGGGTAGGGAGTACATTTCCAAATTCTGTCTATGGATGCTGATGAGAAGAAGAGAAGGCACAATTTTTTTGCAAATAAAGGTCAAGGTGAAGTTGGCAGTTTGGTTCACAGTATACTAGTTCTCCTTTCATTTTCAACTGAAATGTTTTTTACCCTAAAAAATTGTGAAACACAGAACATGCTTAGTCCCAAAAGAGGTACCTGTTCATGGTCACTATCGTAAGTCAGGTGAGGGCAGAGGAGATAAACCTCAGGTATGGATTAAAAGAAGATTTGATACTTACCGCTGTCCAGACATGTACTTTGTTCAGAAAAACATTCTCACGTGGAAGGAGAAAGTAGGCAATGAACCCTTGATTTCCATGACTCACACCTATGAATATTCTTGGGTGCCAGACACTATTGCAAGGGGGTAGACAAGCAGAGTTCAATTTCATGGAACATTACTGTCATCTAGTGGTGAATCTAAAAGGATTCATTGTCCTGCAAAGATGGCACCTATTTTTCTCTGCACAATGCAATGATTAATATTTCCGTTTCAGACCATTTTGGCTATACTGTATGTATGTTCTTGCTCTCTCTGCTTGTATCATGTTTTGTCAACACTCACACATGCTGGGACAGAGCCCCTGTTCCCATCTTTGCTCCTTAGATAAAGGGCTGAAAAAAAGGACCACTTTAAACTCTCCTTTTCATGTAACTTGGGGTAAGGCTAGGAGTCAGATAAACGTCCAACTTTCCTCTTTCTTCCAGCCATTTTTTTTTACATTTTTTCACAGCTTTCAATTTATGAAAATCATTTCCATAAGTGACAAGAAGGAATGATAAAGTTGGAGAAAGGACCGTCCGCTCATCCATCACTGCTATATCTTGTTTCACCTCATTTTGCATGTCCAGATAAATATATTCAGTATAAAAAATTAAACAAGCAGGGTATCTTTCATATTACGAACCTAGCCTCAAAAATATAAACCAATTCCATTAGCTTTTATATGAATCACTTTCACAATATGCCCTTTACAGATACCTGACCCCAAATCAACTAATGCACGAAACATGCACAGACTGCAGAACAGTGGGTGACAGCTTCAGATAGGAAAAAATATTAAGGTTTTATATAAAGTCAAATAACAGGTAGAATGACAAAAAGGCAGAAACTCAATTCAGACATGGTCATATTTTCTATGAAAGTATGCCATTTACTACAATTCACCATTGTCTCCTTTGAATAATACGGTAGCTGCAATGACATAAGAGCCATTTTATTAGAGCAAAGGCCTACCAAAATCCCCAGTTTTGTTCCCAAAGTGGGCCACAACCTTTTGCTCCTGTTTCCCAGTAACTAACATTTTCTTTAATCCTCCAAACTATATATCATCAACCAGATAGTAGCTATTCATCAGTTTTATTTTCACAGATTTGTCTGATTACCTTGTAAGGTCATCCAAGTTGATATCCCAAGGTAGCCTTATTATTTGATGAACTCAGGGATACAGTATAAGAAAAATCTTTACCTTATTCACATTCTCCACATTAGGAAAAATTGCATATATGGCTGCCTTTCTTCGTCATTTTGTTTTGCTAAGAATCCCCCAAGCCTCCCCCAAGGTTTAAATCAGGGGAATCATTTGGGGGTTTGGAGATTTGAAACAAACAAACAAAAAATACACTCAAGAAGAGTAATGGGTTTTTCAAGAACATAAGGAATGGGGTAAATTTATGAACTTTGGTGCAAGAAAATCCAAACTTCAAATATTCTATGTGGCTATCTGAGCTAACACTGACAAATTTTGATGGTGTCATTGCCAAAAATTGTGTGGACTTCCTATTGTTTTCATGGCATGAAATACTAAACCTAAAACATGCCAAATACAATTAAAATACAGATTGATTGCCCAGTTACACCGAAACATACTAGAAAAACAAGAACCTCCTGCTTTTCTTCAAAATTTTGAAATCGCCTACTGTTTTTCATCTTGGCTTCTATTTAATTTTGGGAGTTCGCAGAGGCATCCAGAGCAGATGCTCCAACCTTATTTCCATAATCTCAGCTAGTTTCGGAAATGAACAGAGCTGGAAGTCTGAGTGCAATGAATAAAGAGTTGGGTTAGAAGAGAGGAAGTGCAGATGTTCAGAGTCAGAGTCAAGTTCAAGGTTCAACTTTTGCTTCCATAGAGTGTCACAAGGAAAACCATTGCCTGCACAATTCTGCTCTTTTAGGTACAGACACATCCTGGCAACTGAATATCTTTTCCAAGGGCTTCGTGACTATGCCAAATGCTAGCCTGCAGATATTTCTTGACTGCTGGTTCCTTTTACTGTTGATGGTTGATCCTAAAGGGCAGAAGCTATCCATCACTTCAGTATCTTAATTGTGAGTTCTAAGGCTGGTTGTTGCACATGTTGTCATTAGTTTGCTGTTCTTTATATTTAATCCTAGTCCCATTTTTTCACTGTGCTCCTTGACTTTCATTATTAGAACTTTCAGATCACTTGCATTTTCAGCTATCAAATTACCACAAGGTAGTATTATATTAAACTTAAAAAAAAATTGTTATGGTCAATGACCAGAATGTCCTGTATCAAAATATAGTAATACCAAGTGGGCCATCCAGATAGCTATTGTCCTCCCCCATGCTCCCTTTCAGTTCTCCATCTGCCATAGTGCAGATGATGTCTAGCTTAGGGCTGAATTATTGGGTTCTTTGTGTTTTTTGAGTTAGCTTTTTTCTTGTGGATGTTTCATTACCAGCCCAGGTAACATATAGATATCTGTTTCTTAGCCTGATGATGAAACATCTGCTGGAAGAGAAGCAGCTCAGAGAAAACTAAAAACCCAACTTCTCACTCTACCTAGGTGGTAATTCTCTCATGTCTCTCCCTGCTGCAGTTATTGGGAGGGTCTTTCAAATGCCCACATATTTCACATTTCTGTGAATGACAGTTTTCTGAATTAATTGCAGCCAAACAGCTATTGTAATATTTTGAAAAGGAATGTTGTAAATGCTGACTCTACAATCCAGGAGAATACTGATTTCAGCAACCATTTTTTTCTCAACCTAGGTTTTGCCCACTCACTGAAAGAAACTATCAAGTAATAAATGTTTAAAGCTTCACTTTAAACTTGGCATAGCTTCTCTCCCATTCATCCTACTTCTCAGGGTATTAGGAACAGAAACTGCTGTTGCTGCAAGTCCCCACAATGCTTGGTTTTAAGGATGAAGCAGAGAGTTTAGACATAATTAGTACTGTATTGTAATGTAATGTAAAGATTACTGGGAAAATTGTGGTTTCAGAAAAATATGAAGTGGATATTCTTAAAAACAAACTTATCAGGTATATAAAATCTCCTGTTCTAGTTTTCACTCAGGTAGCTGAGGTCCCATGTGATATTTTGGGCAACTAAGTTATTCTGAGAAATGGATTGTACTACTTCCAGATTGTCTTGATTCTTGTGCTCGAAATAACCTGTTTTTTTCTGTGAATCCAAGACAGGCATGCCTTAGGTTTACAGTCTGACTATTCAGTCATACCAGTGCCCTACAGTATGCCCACATAACACTCTTGCTTCATGAGTTGCACTGGCTCCCAGTAGGCTTCGGGTGCAATTCAAGGTGCTGCCATCACCTTTAAAGCTCTGCATGGCATGGGGAAGGGTTATTTTGGGACTACCTCTCTCCAATCACTTCTGCCCAGGCAAGATTGGGCAGAGGAGTCATGTTCCAGTCCCATAGGTGAAGTAATGTCACTTGGTGGGTCCTCGGAAGCATGCCTTCTCTGTCTTGTGCCTAACTGCCTCCCCACAAGATGCAGACAACCCAAATCATGTTGACCTTCTGCAAGGCTATGAAGATCTGGCTATTCTCTCAGGCAAGGGGCAAGGGTGATAATGGAGGTCTGATGTGGGTGCAAGCCTATTTGTTGTTTGTGGGATTTTTTTAGGGACCTTTAATGTTTGTTTGTGCATGTGTATGTGTTATGGAGTGTGATTGGTTTGTTTTTATGTGTTCACCACCCAGAGTGTCTTTGGTAGATGGGTGGCCATAGGCATATGTTAAATAGATAAATAAATAAAACCTGTAGGAGAGCTCTTTGGTGAGAAGAGGCACCCCCAGAGGCAACACACCTTCCAAGAAAAGGTGACATCTACAGTAGCTGTGGCTGATGCAGCCAAGATGGCTGAGGAGTTGTCTTTTTAATATGTTCTCCTGACAAAATTGTCCTAACAAAGGTACATAATAAAAGCTAAACTTTGGAATTGCTCTCATGGAATACAGCTGGTTGGAGCAGGAAGAAGAATGATAGGGAGCTTATACATTTTATCCATCTATGGGATACTCTATTTCAAGAAATATGGGGTCAGGAAGAAATTAATATTAAATGATTATGAAGTGTACTCTATGCCCACTCAGTCAACAATAAAGGTAGGCTTAAGGCAGGGCTGGCATGCTGGGTTAAGCTGGCTTTGAATATAGGAACAGTTCAGTTACCTGATCTTCCCCCCAGCACCATGCTTCTTTGATGCAGCTCTGGAAAGGGAGATCCTGATTATTAATGTCTGTCTTCCACCTGAACAAACTGCCAATGGCATTAGCACTACTCGGGCACAATAAAACTCATACATAACCTTGGCCTCTCTCATTTTGCTGGACAATCATCAAGGTGTTGATCTGATGAACTTTGGTAACATCTAGCCACTGGAAATGGGGTGACTGGAGTAATAAATACCCAGCAGCTCTACAACATTGCAATGGATTGTGGTATAAATTGTTCAGAAGCCCACCTGACACATCTAGTTGGGAATTTTGGTATGGTAGTTTCTGCTTGGTTATCCTTGGAGAATATACCTATGTCCCCACCAGGGCCAGCTGTGTTGTGGACTATGTAATAGCACTGGAAAATTTATTTTTTCAAATACCTTCTTTCACTCTTGGGGATCAAATGGCCAGTGATTACCTACCACTGTTGTTCTGTTTGAATTTGTTCGAGATAAAGAAGGCTGTTATTTCACAGTTAGCTGACACTATAGTCAATCACAAGGTGAAACGGTCTAAACATGTAGAAAGAAATATGGCACTTTTTTCCAATTCCCCTGTAGGTGTATGTAGAGAACCGCGGAGTTGACCTTGGAGAAAGAATGCAAAGGCCATTAGCAAAACATGAATTAAGCCCAGGAAGACAGATAACATGGGAAAGAAGGCTAAAGTATGGCTAAACAAAAGGTGATCACGTCGTGAGGTTATTTTTCTTTACAGCCATCTGACTAATTTTCTCAGGGATTTTGCAGGTGTCCTCTCAATTAAACTTTTCATATAATTCAGAAGGTCAAAAGGTAAAGAGTGGTTTAATAAGAGATGTAGGCTTCTAGGTAAACAACTTCATAGCATTTACAAAAACTATAGAGCAGACAATCAGGAGACGTTTGTTACCAGACTAAAGATGAATATAAAAAGTGTCTAAAGCTTAGCAAGAAGCAAGAAACAAATGCCACTTGGAAAATGCATCCTGGTGGAGAATTATTTCCAAGGCTATGAAAAGATATTCTGAACATCCCATAAGTAAAACCTCTGCTGGAACTTGTGAGTACCATTTTTCTGCCATTTACAGTGGCAATCATTCCCTAGGATCCACTGTGCTTCTCGTAACAAATACACTTCCACTGTGGCTTCCCATCTCCCTAAAGAAGACTGAAGTTCTGATGTAGCATTTGACAAACGGGAAAGCTCCAGACCAGATCTTATATTTCCGGAGGGAATTAAAATAAATTCAAAACAGTCCTTGCCAGTCTTCTTACCTCTATCAACAATACAGGGATCTCTCAGAGCTATGGAAAAAATCCATTCAAGTATCCATATTTAAGAAAGGATCCCATAGGAATCTCTTATTGCTTTGCTAGTTTGTTACCAGCATTATGCTATGCATTTCTTAAATAAGTTAGAGATGTAGCCGTCAGAGTCTTAACTTTTGGGAAGTGAGCAGGCTGGGTTCAGAAGAGGCTGCTCTGTTCTGGATCACTATAGGTACTTGCACCATCTTGCTGAGAAATATTCCCAGGGACTAAAAGACAATCTTTTTGTGGCTTTTATTGATTTGAGAGCAGCTTTTGATTCTATTTCCAGGAGTATTCTATGGGAAAAGCTGAGGAAATCCTCAACTGACAGAAAGCTGTTTTCTCATAATGCAATTGCACTTCAAGTCCTTTTAACAGATTACATGTAGTCCCAACCGTGCTTTACCTAATTGAGTCCCCTCCATTGGTAGAGTGAGACAAAGGTAAATTCTGGCTTGAAACTTGCTCAAGTTTTTAAGAATGACTTGGCAGCTATTTGCTGCATGAATGTTCCTATCTGATGGTAAGAAGGTGCTTACCAGGCCAGGTGTCCAGATTGTTTCTACTCTCCTCCTGGCAAGACCCTCTGTCCTAGATGTTTTGGTTTGGATGTCCTTTGGAGAAGATGTTGGCAAGAACAGGGGGAGAGGAAAGGAAAGGAGGAGAAAATCCCACTGCAGAAGCCGAAGTCTGCCCAAGTAATACCAGATTCCACCTGTTTTCTTTCCATTATCTCTTCTAGTAACTGAGCTGCAGAAATGAGCCATTTGGGACCCCCTAAAAATTAACTTTGGAGTCCTTACAGAATGCAGATACATAGCTATAGATCATTACTATTACATACTTTCTTTATAATAAGCCATTGGCAAATATAACTTGTGGTTTCAAAAATTATTATTGACTTAAGAGTTTATTTGATATCATTAGTAATGAGCATTTTACAAAAATAAGAGCACTAACTATAAATTTACAATCATCAAAGTATTGTCATTGCCTCCTTTGAAACTTTGGTTGCATTTCATTTTCAAAACCGATATATATTCTGAGGACTAGACTCAGATCAATTAGCTCAAAATGTTTTAGAGCTTTGATCCAAATTAGCTCTAAACTAAAATTTTACAGGGAAGCTCTTTTCAAGACAAAGGATCATCCTCATACTTAGAAATTAGTTCTGTGCAACCAAAATAAGACTCTGTGTGTGTGTACGTGTGTGTGTGTGCATGTATGTGCACGTATGTATGTATAAGTGTGTGTGTGTGTGTGTGTGGCTAAAGTAGTTCATTTTGAAGAAGCAATTTTAGCTGGCATTCGTCATGAAGGTAAATGAAAAGCTACTGTCTCCTGAGGGTGATCACTATCAAAAAGCACATGCAATTTAATGTAATTAAAAATTGCTGTTTCCTATGCCAGCTTTTTCTCCCTCTTTTGTGTGCCTGTTTATTTAAGAGCAATAATGTTTTTAAGCACAAATGCTCCAAGCTCACATAATCAAAGGGCATATTGTTGAAGGGTGAAGTGGACTATCGACTTCAGAAAGCAGAAATCCAATCAGTAATTGTTCAACTGTAGCAAAATAGGCCAACAATGACCAGGAAAAGGATTTTTTGTGGTGACACCTCCCAAGACCAGCCACATTTACTCTATTAGTTCTGGAAAACAGTAAAACCCATTTCTGAGTTGAACTAGTGTGAGTCAGTCTTGCTGTGATAAGACTTAAAGTTGCTTGGGGGTCTGCAGATCACAAAGCAAGATGTAATTTGAATAAATCAGATATCCAAAAAAGTTTGTACCCAAGGCACTCATTTTAAAATCCAATCCCATTTATTGTTTCATTCAGAAATGAACCTACCTGACTAAATTCAGTGGAATAACCCGAACTATGTGAGCACAGGTTGCAATCTTAAAGAATTTTTAAAGAATTAAGACATGTCTGTTCACTAGTATAAAACTGAGTGTTCGCTTCATCTTCAACTAATTTCATGTTCATGGATGCATCAACCACCACTCTCAATCCTCCATGTTAAGATCACCAGTGAATGCATTCTCTGCTCCCTGGGGGAAAGATAAAAAGAAGTAGGAAAGCCAGTAAACTTCTGCAGAGTATTTTGATGGATGCTGTTCACTCTTAAAAGAGCCCTTATGTTCAGGTCTTTGGAAGATACCTAGAACAAAAATTCTCAGAGAATTCTATTAAGCAAGATTTACTGAGATGAATACAAGAACTCCAGCAACTAAACTATTTTCAGTTGACCACCAATGTATCCCATGTACTTTAAGGTGAGGATCTTCTGGTCCTCTTCCTAACAACTTCTGAGGAATTGGCTGAAAATGGAGATTTGCAGTTGGTTGTTTACATAATGTTCTCCTGAATCTCTGTCAGTCTTAACACTTTTTTTTGCCTTTAAATCAGTGTTGTCTCCTGACGACTGCCTGGACCCATCCTTGCAGTTTTCTTGAAAGAGGATTGATTTCTTTCAAGGGAAGAGAGTCCCCCAGCTGGCTTTGTGCCCAAGACAGGACTAGAACTCAGTTTCCTGGTTTCTAGCCTGGTGCCTTTAATCACTGCTCCAAGTGGTTTGGAACACGCTGCTGTTTATGATTTTTCAAGTGCAACCACTGGAGATTTTATACGGTATTGGTTAATTAAGGGCTTTTATTTTTGTGTTTCAAAGGCAGACCAATGAAAAATTTGTTCCTTTGGAACTTCTTCAGATCAGACCAGTTACAAATTCACCTGGATGAAGAACCAATCAGAAACTGGCTTTCCAGAATTCTGAAGCAACTTTTCAGATACAACAGTATTTCACTGTGTAGCTGGATGCAGTTGTCTCTCTAGCATACTCAGAAGTTTGATCATTTTGATCAGTCCACAGTGGAGTGGACTGTGAAACCCACAATGTAGCTTTTAAATAGCACTACAGCTTTGGGACTACAAAAATCCAGATGGCTGCTATATGGCAGAGAAGAATTTGTGAACACCCGAATATTTGCAGCTCAGCTTTGGTAGCCCTACTTTAAAAATAAAACAAAAATACATAAAGCCTCCCTGTATAGACAGGGAATGCTGGAAACAGTCCCTGAGTTCTGAAATTCAAGGCACATTTGGAACCCCAGATGTACTACCATGGTTTTGCCTCCATGTACATAGGATTTTTCTGTAAATTCACCCTGTAAGCTTGGAGTGCTGCCTCATTCCACATTTGATACGAAACTGAAACCCTGTCAGTTCTGCTGAGCCCAAACTTAATCTTCTTGGGTGCGTAGAACTGGAGCTTAATTTCAGTTGCAAAATCACCAGAACCACACACTTTGACTTCTGTATTCTGCAAAATGCTGTTTGCATTTTAATTCACTAGTTTTTCTCTAAAGCATAGGTTCTCAATGGGGGCGGTGGGAGGATGCTGAGGGGCGGTGAACTTGTTTTGGGCAGTAGGGGGCGGTGGGCATGTTTTGGGTGGTAAAGGGGCGATGAGCATGTTTTGGAATTCGAACTTAATTTTAAAACTCCCCAAAAAATTTATTAAATCGATTATCCGGTTTACACCATTTGTACCAGCAATAAAACGAACTTACGCGACGGCTGCCCTCACGCACTTCTAAGAATGGCGAGACGAATTTGTATTCTAGGTAGGCTGACCTTGAAGAACTCGACACTACGATTCTTCTCCGATCCCAACCAGCACAGCGCGTGCGTCAGCTGTCTTCCCGCGCGATTAATCGCAGCGCGTGCATTGAGCGTCCTTTCAATATGAATGTTTGATTTGACCCGTGTTTCTTGAGTTGCTTTTCGTTCGCTTCATTTCTGTTTTTTCCCCTCAGTTTCGATTTACTTTCATTGTTTATTTGGCCAGTCGGCTAGGTAAGTGCACTTATTAGTTCTTTATCATGGTCGTGAATTATTAATTTGGCTCTGAACCATCAAGCACAACCGTCCCACTGACATAATCAAGCATGTTTCATTGAGATTACTCTTTTAGCGTATTTTTTTGCTGTTTTTTTTAATTATCTAATTAAGAATAAAGAATTTTTAAACATTAAAAAAGCATTTACAAAAAAAATAAAATTAATAAAATTAAAAATTAAAAAAATTTAAAAAACGAGCATCAAAAAAATAAACGTATTTACAGCATTTTGAAATAAATGTATTTACATAAAAGAGCATTTAAGCATTTTTTTTGTATTAGTCATTTTAATTTTAATAAAAGGAATGCAATTACCTTCTGGGGCAAAAGTATCGAGTTAAATCGAACAAATTTGGTGTGTAAGTCTACTGAAAAAAATTACTTAAAATTTTTGCCTTTTATAATTCAGTAACGCCCCCCCACATACCCTAAATTACAGGATTTTCACAAAGGGTGTCGTTGAAAAATTTCCCGCTCCTTAGGGGGGCGGCAGCTTCAAAAAGGTTGAGAATCACTGCTCTAAGGCTTCCTGAAACCCATCAACAATATATGGACATTTTGTTTCAAAAACACCTCAGGGCCTACTGAGATGCGTGCTGTTATTTCTGAGAGTTGGCTTCCCACATCATCCTGGTCCTCAAGAACTATCTGAGATTTATCATTTCAATTTCTTAAAAGTAGAATGATTTAATAAAGCTGCATTGTGTGAATTTACTACAATGAGAAATCATCTCCAGCTTAAATGATGAGTGGAACAACATCCCCTTTAAGATTAACTCTTAGTGACTTGGATTCGTGCAATTTTCACAGCAGGATAGGAAATGGCATGCCATTGCCACCTTCTGAGATGTTTCACTTTTGCAAGTTTAGCCCACAGGACTGGCCCTCCAAGGTTCCCTCCCACTGAACTACTAACTGGTTGCTATTATTATTTTGCTTTAATATACCAGAGAAAGAAGGAAAACTAGAGAAAAAAGTAAGTAAGTAAGTAATAGTAACAGGCAAGCATTAAGCACTTTTTAAACCCTTGACTAGACAGAATATTGATAGCCAGTTCATAACCAGAAAGCGGACAAGTTGGTTTTCCAAGATTGTTCTGCCTTTTCAGCATCAGTTGTCTTTTTTGCTGCCTCCCAGTCTCAGTAAATCCGTAAGTCTTCATACCATAGGGGTGGGCAATGTTTGGATCTCAAGGGGGTAAGGGCACCCTCTGCACTTGTACTAGCTACAGAACATCCCTTTGCTGCTACCTAGCAGTGGTCTGGAGCTGCAGCCCAGATCTGATGGACCAAGATTTCTTGGATCCCTTTCCTGCCTGCCCGCATTCTTCCCACCCGCGACCTTTGTTTATTGGCCTATTCCCCTCTATCCGTCATCTGCGGCATACTCAGGGCATCAGAGGCTAGGAAATCTTGCGCAGCTGCGTACCAAGCAGAAGCAAGAACTTGCTCACCCTGGTATAGGATCATACCTACCTGCGGATGCTACAACTGCCTGCAGCAGTGGCAAAAGTCTACTGGTTAGCTCCAAGCAGTTTCACAGGGGACAAAGTCTGGAAGCCTCCCTCTTCCGTAAGAATGCCTTGTCATAAGGGAATGCAGTCACACCAGTTCCACTGCCCAGGGCTGAACCTTCCACAGTGCTGTTGTGACCTCCATTTACAAAGCCATCTTTTTCCTCCTCTTCACAATCCCTCTTGCCTTTGGGGAAAGGCAACATCTGGCCTGTTGCTGTCAGTTCAGGAAACTCAAGGGAAGAACTGCAAGAATTCCTTTCCCAAGCCTTTGTTCAGATGGCCAAGGGATAGGCAAAATTCTTCCCCCCGGCCACTCTCCTTTCCTGTGGGTTATAAAGCTCACTTGGAGTGGCTCCAACTTGCCCACAAATCTCTGACTCTCATCTTTTCCAATTCCATGACTTTCCCAGAACCATCGGTCATGCTTTGAAAACACATTGGCAAGAGGCAGAGTCTCACACAGCGATGCCAGGTAACCACTCGGCACATGTTTGGGGCTATAAAAGGGAGGGGGCTGGGTGGGGGGCAGAGCTGAGCTTGGTCTTATCACTGAAAAATGAACACCGAAAACATTCCACCTGAAATGACAATGTTCGAGCTTGCATCTGCAACAATTCCATTTTGATACACACTTAAAACCTTCAAAACACATGTGGCATTTCATGCACAGATCACTCAAACCATCTGTTCACATTGCGAATTGTAAGTCAAATATTCTTTCCCATTCCTCAGCACATTTACCTTTTCCCAGCAGTGCCAAAGTAATCCAAAGATCATACGGTGAAGCCACAATTCTACCTTATTTGGAACAAAGCCCCCCCCAAACTCAATGGGGTTTACTTTAAAGCAGACAGCTTGCACTGTCACAGTTCTGCACAATATACATACGACTGAGATCTTAAAAACATGGCCGGCGTGCCACCTTGATTATAGTACCTCAAAGTGGAATCTTTCTTTGCATCATTCCGAATGCTTGAAAATGACACAACTTTTATTCATATCATACAAAGGTGTTCTTACTTTATTTATATTTTATCCCATACAAAAACAGCAACTATAGTAAAAAAATTATATTAAGAATGAATAAAAATAACTTTCCAAGGCTCCCTTCATTCCATCTTTAAAAGTCCATATAGCCCTGCAGAAAACTATTTACAAGTATCAGTTTACAACTTTGTGAGGTCTGCCACCAGAAAGAGAAATGTTTATTTCTCAAAGAAGCCTGTTTATTCTGGGAAACTGTTATTGCCAATGGGCTTGGTAACTCTGAAAGAAATAATTTCAAAAGCATAAATTCTCACATTGTAAAAATTACAGGGCAGCGTGCAGAACTACCTCTTCCTGCCTATATTTGTGGCATGGTTTAAAAGTCACTAACCAAGTGCTAAAACTAAAGTTTTCCTACTAAAGTTTCATGTTTTAAAACTGCTAAACTGTGGCAATATTGCCCATTCTGAATTTTCTTAACTATAATTCAACCGCTTATAAAACCATCTGTTGCGTATGCAGGTATATAAATTCGGCAGTTATCCAATTACATATGACTCCATTTTTATGCTTTTAAAAAAGGTCAGAGAAACATTGATTTTCATTTTAAAGCTGCCACAGCTCTAGATGATAACGCAGGTACATTTCTTATTTCTCTTTGAATCTATTAGAGTTGCCTCTTCCTCAAAGTGGAACCTGCAGTACAAATGCTTCTACTTGTGACATAAGCTTCATACCCGAAGGTGCCTCTGGCTGAATTTAGTCATCAGATTGATGGTCAATACTTCTCACTTTGGTTGGTGTGCCTGTACAATTCTCCTAGAATAAAGGTTAAATAATTAACATACCAGGAACTTCATAATATTATTTATTTCTACTTAAGCTTAAGAAATATGCTATTTTTATCAGACATTACATGAAAAAGGATATGCTTGACTAGTACTGAAAATTTGACAACACAGTGCTCAATACTCAGAAAGAGTGGACAATTTCCCCTCAAGGCATCACAATTATTCTTAATAAAACTGTATGTGTCAAATACCCAGTTGCCTGCAACTGCATACCTAAACCTCGTTTTCCTACACACATCACGCACTCATTCAAATCCTATTATATTCATCCTCCATTCGCTCAGGGTTATAACCCTTTTTTCCTGATCACTTCCCACCAAAATCTTACAACTTTTTGCCCTACAGCCTTATTGTGGAGTTCAGTGAAAATGCTTTAAAATGTACTGTCACAGCTGCAATAGCATACATTAGTCAATATTATTCCAATGGTTGAAGGGGTGTCACTCTGGAACATTTAGTGCAACTTTCACAATAGATGTCAGCTTGGTTAAATCTCACTTAAATTAAAGCAGAGTGACAATACTAATGGCAGAAAGCACGTAGAAAGGGAAGAAAAAAAGACAACATACAAGATGATTGGGAAGTAAAGCAAGAAGAGAGCAAATCAAGTTAGGATGAGAAAAGAGGCAAATAGTAAAGGGAAAGGTACAAGGAAAAAATTACTTCAGAATGGCCAAGAATAGACTACTCCAGAGTGTTTAGGACACAAGGAAATAATCTGCCAAATTTGTTTCCAGTCTACCATACACATATTTCTATTTCATAAGAATAAGAATATTTTAATACCAGAAATACTGGTATTAAATAATACCAAGGGCACGAGCCAGACAGCCTGAAAAAGGCTGTACATATCTGTGGCCTTTTGATCCACTCACACAGTATATATTGTCCCTGTAAGCCAGAGATGGAGAACGTGGCTTGCAAAGCTCTCCCATCTTACTTCAGATGGCCTCTCCCCATTTCCTTTCTCCCTGCTTTCTATTCAGCATGGAGAAATCCCAACCATCTTTTAGGGAAGGGAGTTCTGCAGGAGGAAAGGCAGCCTGAGCACGGGATGCCACCACATCGCCCACCTGCCCCACCAAAGAACCCCTGTGCAGAGGGAGAGGGCTTAGCACTCGGGCTGCATCTATTTCCCCACCAATCTTGCAAACTGGTTTTAAGTTACATCTAAGCTGCTATGTTAAAACAAAGTACCTCACTTTTGTGTATAAGGTTCTTCATTGCTTCTACCCCACAGACTGTAATTTTATTGTTTATTTAAAGGAGTATAACCCAACATTAAGGTAGTAACTGAAAATTCGGATCAAATGATTATAACTCATGATTCTTTTGGGGTTAAGGTTGGGCAAGAAATAATTATTCCATTTACTTTTAATATATTTTTATTTTTATTTATTTATACGTAGACTTATCCCCGCCCAACTCCCCGTAATGGGGGACTCTGGGCGGTTTACGTCAAATTAAAACAAATAAATACATAATTAAAATTTATAAAAAGAAAAACACATTTACACAAATGGAAGGAAGAGAAAAAAAATCTTAAAATCTATATATTGCAAGAATTCTCAAACTTTCTGGATTTTGACAGGCAAAGCAGGGCCAAAGCTCAGAGAGTTTTGACAAGTTCTGCCTATACAAGCCAGATCAAGTTTTTAAAAAATAAAAATTCAATCTCCCAGAGCGTTACAACACTCAGTTGAGGAAACTGAGTCACAGGGAGATGGGCGGCTTATAAATTTAAAAAATTATTCTGATAATGATTTTTATTAACAACCTCAGATTTGGGGATTTTAATGCAAGTTGAGCTCAAAAGTAGACAGCTACACAACTAGCAATCTATACAAACTAAAACAACATTAAAATTTAAACCAAGCTTCAAATTACTTACATTATTTTCTTGAGCACTTCCTTGTAACACCAAGGAATTACTTCCTACAGATTCTGTTTCCATATCACCAAGATCAACAGGGCTACTGTAAAAATAAAACATGAAATTAGTTATGTTACAAAACATGTTCCTGATATTAGGACAAAGGGGACAGTTTAGTTTAACCCATTCAGCCTCTCTTTACACAAAATTTGGCTTTTGTTTTACCCAATGACCTCAATAGCTGCAGGAAAAATTAGGCAAATAGGAACTAAAGATATAAATCAAATTTATTTTCTAATGATTTCTAATATTAAATTGAAATAATTTGCAACATTATTCCAGCAACTTACTTAATTGATGAGGTTTGTATATCATTCTTTTTATAAATACAAAGATCCATTTGTATTTAGACAAGTAAATATCAGTATAAACAAACCCTCTAGAAAAGTAATTCTATTTTAAAATAACTGCATGTACTCTGATGTACTATCTTCTGGAGTTGGCCCACAATTCTGATAACCTGCCAGTCCACAATAAATTGAAATTAAATTCAATAAATAAATTGAATAACATGTTTAGTTGTTAAATACATAAAAAATATAACTGATAGTTAATTCACTGCAAAGAAAAGGAATCTTCATATCAACACACTTAGCATTATAACTGCATACATTTTGCAGAAAACTACACATTGGGACCGGCAACTTCCTTGCTAAGCAACGTGGCCATTAAGCGAAATGTCACATGACCACAACAGACTTATGACCTCACTTCTACTGTGGTCATCAAGCAAGTAACTTGCAGTCGTTAAGCAAGAGACCATGTGACCGTGATTTGGAATTTCACTGTCAGCTTTTCCATTGATTCTGCTTGTCAGAAGTTGGCTGTGAAGCCCACAAATGCCAGTCACATGACCGTGGGACGCTGTGACAGTCATAAACACCTGCTGGTTGCAAAGCCCTGAATGTCGATCAGATGACCCGAGGAACACCACAATGGTCATAAATGCAAGGACCTGACGTAAAATTACTTTTTCAGCACTGTTGTTACTTTGAACAATCACTAAACAGGGCAGACATTAAGCGAGGTCTACCTGGACTATGGTTTATTGAATTCAACTCAATTCCACAATAATGAATTACAGCTTTAAACCAAACTTTGCTTTATAATGAAACAAACCTGATTAATTTCAGAAATTTACTACAGCTGAATGTTTCAGAAACTAAAATAACCCTAAATGTTGAAATGCTTCACTTTTTATGCACTCTTAAACAGTATTTGTTTAAGGTGCTACTTACAGTACTTGTGCATCAGAGCCTTCTTCATGAGGAGGGTCCCAAAAATGCAACGCAACTTTCCAGAGTCTGATTTGTTGATCCCAAGATCTCCGACTGTACTTTTTAAATTTATTTGGAGTCCTTGGATGGACACCTGGAACCCGTAGACACCTTTAAAAGAAACATTTCAGCTACTTTTAGCACAGCCAAGATTTAGTTTCCTGCTTATCATCAGCCTTTAGCAACTTAGCATTGCAACAATTTATTGATAAATAAATTATCCAAGGAAATAGACCAGGCCATATATCTGGCAGGTTGTCAGAAATATTATTGCTCATCTTCCAACATGGCATTTGCAACAGTGCCCTACTGTAGTTTATATTTTTTCAGTGCCCTACTGCAATTTATATTTTTTCAATATTTACACAGAATAATAATTAAGAACAAATTTGAGGTCAGAAATAGATGAAAATCTCAATCTCTCAGAGTATTCTATCACAGCCTTCAATGTAGCCATTCTTGAGACCAGAAATTATAAATTATAGAGCCAACTTATTGCAAAGCACGTGAGCCAGAAGTTAGTATGAGATTAAGGTCAATTTTCCAGGGATAATTTTCTCACCTCTCATTTTACCGTTTCCCCTTTTGCTCACCTCTTCCCCCATCAAAAGCAATACGTTTCTTTCTTAGAAGTATAATTTAAGCATCTGGACCCTCAGGAACTGATCTATAACACTATGAAGGATTCCGGTGATTTATTGCAAGTAAAAAATTATAGGTACCCCTTGGGATGAAAAACTTATTTTCTTTACACTGAAACCTTAAATTTACCCCGAGGAAGATCTACAATTAAATTATACTTTATACTGAAAAAGAATCTCCACTCTGTTAGTGAACAGAGCTTACCTTGGAACTTCTTGAATGTATCTGTCATATGCCAGTGTATTTTTCCCATAATTTATTTGTTTTTGTCTTCTCATTAGAACAGCTTCATCAGTTTCAAGTTCCACAGCTGCTGTAGATTCCTTGGAATCCGAACTGGAAAGATAGTATTTTTATTTTTCGTTTACTCCCATTTCATGGCTTTACATCCTCATACACAAGCTTAAACAGATTTATTCAGGGCTCCACCCATCCTTTTAGTGCTATTCTGCCTTTGTCATGGCAACTTCCCTTTCTTCACTTCCCTGAAATCTCCCTGTTCCCACCCACTATAATATAGCTGTGCTTCAATTATTCATTATCATCAGCCTCCAAATCACATTCCTCTAAAATGCCTTAAATGGGGCTGCTATTAATTGATAACCACTTGAACTATGTTTTGATAACAGTACCGGCTCTCTATTCACATTCAATTCAAAACACTGTTTAATCTTTAAACTCTTCATTGCTTAAGTCCAGGATACGTGAAGGACCATTTGTCCCCCGTGGGCCTTTCTGCGCACTGACCTGCTTAGTCTCTCTGTGCAACGAAGAATTGCTGCATTTTAGGCACAGAGCTAAGTATTGGTCTCACAGTGGTCTGTTACCTCTTCACACCCTCCCACTAATACTTCCAACTGGGACTACTGGGGTACTCTAGATATTTATATTGTTGGGCAAAGTCCTTTGTGAAAATTAGCATTTTAGTTTGCTACTTGTTTTTGAAATACTGCTTTTTAGCTCATGGATGTCATTTTGTACTTAAATTTTGTGAATTTTTTTTCCTGGGTATGTGGACACGCTTCCGATCAAGAGGACTGGGCTGCTGTTTTTTGTTTTTTTGTAACTTTCTAATGAGGTTATGGAGCCTAAAAGCATGCTTGAAAATAAAAACACTAGAGGTTAGTCTCACAGTGATTATCTCTGGTAGGTTTATTATCAACAGTGCATTTTTTCTTACCTTCCGGTAGAGATCTTTCTTTCTCTTCCAAATTCATTTATCAGGAGCTTTCTTTTGTATCTGTAAAGCATTTGTTTCAATAAAGTTATTTCCAGCATTTGTATTGCTATAATGGTGTACTGCTACACCACTGCTGATATTTTCATCTTCATTTTACTACCATTATGCAACAATCCAGTTAAGGGCAAAATGTGATTTGGAGAGCACCTATCAAGAGCTTCTTAAACCAAACATATAGGGCAGCCAGCAAGCCATGGAAAAGACACAGCTACTTTAAGGTGTTTCCAACAAGTGCGATGTGTATGCCCACACTCACTCCAAATTCCATTTTGCCCTCTGAAATCTGATCACTGCATAACTCTAAACTTTGCTACAGGTAGTCCTCGCTTAACAACCACAATTGGGACCAGCAACTCCATTGCTAAGCAATGCGGTTGTTATGCGAGACATCATGTGACCACAACAGGCTTACAACCTCACTTAAGCTGCAGTTGTTAAGTGAATCGCCCAAGGTCTGCCAAACGTTAAGCGAGACATCATGTGACCATGACTTGCAATTTTACTGCTGGCTTCTCCATTGTCTCTGCTTGTTGGAAGCTGGCTGTGAAGTGCGCAAATGTTGATCACATGGCTGTGGTACACTGTGATGGTCATAAATGCCCACCAGTTATGAAGTGCCCAAATCTCAATCACGTGACTGTGGGGATGCTGTGACAGTCATAAGTGCAAGGAATGTTCATAAAGTTACTTTTTCAATGCTGTTGTAACTTTGAATGGTCATTAAACAGGGCAGTCGTTAAGGAAGGACTACCTATATATACCATACTCACAAAAACAGTTTTAGAAGAACATTGTGGCTCATTTAATCAATCCTATTTAGTAAGATTAAAAAAAACCCGATCTGCTTATACAAAAAATGAAGTGATAAAATTAATTTTCTCCTAGAACCTATTACACTGAACATTAATTACAAAGTTGGCTAGGTCAGTTTTTCAACAGCTTCAAATACAATCACCCCACCCCATAAAATTATTTGGAAACATTTAACAATATTCTGACATTTGGTAGATGGTGTAGATGGTGATACTGACTAGTTCAACAAATGCAAAAGGCATTTCACGCCAGCACCAACTCCCAGATTCATCTGCAGTGCAGTCCATGACATCTAAATCATTTTTATATATTTTATAATAATCACATAATTAATGTAATTACCAACAATTGCTAAATCAAGCATTGGGCAAATTTTGAGTGGCAGTTCTGAGGGTAAGAGAAGTGACATAAGGCTGTCACAGGAAGGAGCAGGACTTCTGGCACATATTTGTTTTCTCTAGTTCCTCTGTGCCTCTCCCAACCCCAACTCCATTTCAAGATACCAAGTCTATCTAAATTGAAAAAAGTTTTCTTTGGTTGATAGGGAACAACAGAAAATCAATGTTTTGATTCTGGTGAATTCTGTAAGCCACAAAAAGACTCAGGGACAATTTTGGACATAATCAAGAATATAAAACCAGAAGTTCATTTTATACCTAATAATTCTGATTGTGAATTAACAATTTGTCATGTCTATCTATAGCAGTAGTTTTCAATATATATCTATGCTCTGTATGAGAGTTTAAACAATTTATATATCCGTACCTTGCCATTTCTCTATTAACATTAGTCCTCATTTCATCTTCTTCAACTGCACTCCCCCAGTCTGAACACCTTGAACGGGGCTTGTGGCCCTCTGGCGTTGTGAAACTATAAACCAAGTAAAAACAAAATAGTAGCTTTGTCACAATATTTAAAATACACAATATCATAACGTGCCTTGTACTAACTGCCTTGCAAGTTAAACTACACTATCCAGTTTATTACTGAAACCTGTTTTATTTATTAAGTAGTGCTTTTAAATTACTCTATGCAGAACAGTATTTATTGCCATTCATTTGTGATACTACCAGTATGCTATTAAAAATATTTAGTACATTGATAGTGTATCATCAGGAACTAAACATTTTATTTCACGTTCACCACTGAGTTAAATAAACAACTGTGCTTAACAGTGAGAAAATATTTCTATACACATACTTATCTGATCTGCCATCTACCAGACTGTATGTATCATAATCAAAGGTTGGGACACTTGGCTCATGCGTATTTCTGTGCTTCCCATCTGCATCACGCTTCCTTCCTTGACTCCAACAAGCTGTTGATCTGTGAAGAAACAATTAAAAAAACAAACACTCTTTAAGAAATTACAAGTCATTTGTATCCATAATCCTCCCTCAGATCCAAAGTTTCAGAAACAACGTAGGTCATTCATAGTTCTCAAGTGTAAGAGGGAAAAAAAAGAGCTCTACTCTCCTATTTTCTATCATAGGAACACCAGAAAACCCCTCAACAGTTAAACATTTATCACAACAGGCCAAATTTGTAGCATAGTTACCAATTAGCACAAAGTGATCTAAATGTGCCAAATGTCACAATAATTGCACACTAACTTTCAAGTTTGTTTTAAAGTCTTACTGTTTCTTAAATGTAGACACAGTGTTTAGGATGACTAATGATCGTCTGATTACAAGGGCCTATTTATTAATTTCTTCTTCCTTGCACTCTTTTCTCATCCTACCACCCCCCACCCAAGTGTGGAACGGGTTTTTTTTTTCTTTTTTATGCAGCAGATGCAACAACGCCATTTCCATTGTGCTGGGTCTCCAGGACAAACTGAAACCAGACCTTCCCAGAGGATTTTGCATTAGAACAGGGCAGGTTAGAATTATCAGTTATGTTGAATATATGTATCTATACCTATATATCTGTATCAGTTATGTTGAATTTCAATAATCTGCCTTCAAATTCAAGCTTTAACTTGAATCCATTGTGAAGCTCCAAAATCTCTCTCACGCTCACATACATCATGACATTACTGAACAATACTACATTCACAATTCGCTTGTTGTTTTAGAATTCTGGATGCAGAATATTTGCCCACATACATTTAATTCAAGCACGTTCTTTACCATTTCATACTGTGGCAGGAGAAAGATTGTCATTTCAGAATTAGAACCAAAACCAGAGAACTATGAACTTCCTCCCCTTTTTTTCACTAAATTCTCAAACTTCCTTTTCTTCAAGATGCCCTCAACTGGAATACTGCAAATTATATTCTGGAAAGATGGGTTTACGTATAATGACCTTGGGCAAATCACTATCTCACATAATTCCTGTGAAAAGCAAACAGAAAAAGCCTTTCTCTGTGCATTGCTCAAAGATCAAACAGGAAGTAGGATTTAATTAGGCACTGCAATTATTTAACTCTACCAAGAACAATTTTTAGTAATATCAGTAAATGTGACAACAACTTTACGATGTTTGTATTAAGGTAAATATCATGCTTTGTCATTTATTATTACTTGTTGCTAGATGACTTAGTTTAGTAAATTTAATTTTCCCCTTATATTCCTTTACAGATGTTGTCATATTTCAAATGGTTCTATGCCGCTTCAACCACACTAAGCAGCGCACTGCAATTATCAAAATCTTGAGGAACAGGCATGCATTTTCATAAGCAGTTCCTCCCATCCGGAAGGAAGACTACTTCCTTTTTCGGTTCTCTGCATCTTTGTTTGTGAACTCCCCAGAGGCAGTCGGTGTTAGTTAGTTAAATAGTTAGTAAGTAAATAAATAAATAAATGAAAAGGCCTTCTTCTAAAAGAACCGGCAGGGCTCTACCTCTTTTTCCCAATATTGGCCTGCAACTTTTTGCTGAATCCGACGCCTCAGCTTCTGCATATTCATCCCTCTTTTTGTTTTAACATCACTTGACATGTCTAGACCTGAGTGTGTGTGTGTGTGTGTGTGTGTTCATAGATAAATTTACAGTGGGGCACCCTCTTTGTCCAGCTTAGGCATCCGGGGGGGCGAAAGGCCCGGGGACGACCTTCATCTGAGACTCCCAATAACCACCCTGAGAGGGAGGCAGCGAGACAGGGGCGGCCTCCAAATCACCCAGAGAGGATCCGGGCGGAGGGCTCAAAATGGGCCCCAGACCAACCTCGCAAATCCTGGGCCGAACTTACGCGCCTTGTGTTTATTTTGGCGATGAGGAAGAGAAAAGGCCTCCGCAGGGGGACGGACGACGGCTCCGGGGGGCGATCCCTCTCGCCCCCCGCGAGGGAGGACGTACCTGTTATGACTCCGGCCGGAGAGGGGGCTTCGCTGGCGAAAAGACATAATGGCGGCGAAACTCCCCCGCGACTCCGGCTCCGTCTCCGCCGCCGCCAACCTCGGAGCTGCGGTACGTCAGGGCTGAAGCGCCGCGCGCGCCAACCGAAGCGAGGCGCTACCACCTCGACAGGGGTCCGGGGAGGGGAGCCTTTTCTCACGGCCGCTCCCTTTCAGAGCGGGGGGCCGAAAGACCCACCCGCCGACCGTGGATGACGGGTTCTGCGCCTCCAGTTTCCTACCCAGGGGCAGGGACGGCCTCTGGGCAGTTTCCACCCCGAGTTACTGAACAAGACTCCCCCGCAACCACCGTGGCAATGATCTGCTCCGGGGCGCGGAGCTCCGCCCCTTCCTCCTCCCGCCCCTTGTGCCTGTTTGGGGAAACATCGCCCTCCCGCTGCGGAGGCTTTGGCGGGAAAGTTTGCAGCCAGGGTATGTTGCTGCAACAAAATGTTGCAGCGCCCAGCGCTTCCCTTTGGGGCGCTGCTGAGCCCACTGGCCCCACTCGCTTTCTTTTCTGACCTGAACCTGCTTTCCAACAAGAGATTTATTGTTGATTTATTATTTAGCCTTCTTTAAATTGTGCTGGTGCTCCTGCTCAGACTCCTGCAGTTTTTTGTTTCCTAAAGCCTTTTGGGAGGGGAATATTTCCGCGCCCTTTGAAGTTCTTCCATCTTGCTAATATTAAGTGCTTGGAAGAAAACAGGCAGGCAGAATGACTTTATTGCTGGACGCTGAAGGATGCTCCCACACCCAAGATGCTGCAATAGCCATGACATGGCTGTGACACTGCAACAGCAGGGATAATAACAGGCTTCTGGGTAAGGGATACTGTATGGGTAGAACGAAAAAAAACAACACTGGCAGGAATTTCAGTTCATTCAGGTTTTTAAAACTGTCCTGCTTTATTGGACTGAAAGGGCTTCCCTTGCTTTTTGTTAGGAACAAAAATCTGGAATATATATTATGAAAAGACATCACTCTGGCCTTGTGTGGAGGTCTCTGGACACATTGGCAAAGAAAGAGCCGCTTGTTTGCATGTGACAGTTAAAGTTGGATTTTTCTCCTACACCGCAGCACATTCCCAAAAATTACAGGCGGAGATTTATCTACAGTCTGCAACATTTATCTATTTATTTATTTATTTATCAAATTTGTCACCGCCCATCTTGTTGAAAGCGACTCTGGGTGGTTTACAGCAGGGTTCCTCAACCTCAGCAACTTTAAGATGGGTGGACTTCAACTCCCAGAATTCCCCATGGCTGGCTGGAGAATTCTGGGAGTTGAAGTCCATCCATCTTAAAGTTGCTAAGGTAGAGGAACCCTGGTTTACAGGACTGTTTCATCATGCCATGTTAAGCAAGCTACTAGAGAAGAGGAACTACCTTAACAGTTTATTGATCACTTAATATCACAGCCATAATTTTTCCTTTTTCAAGATAAAACTTCTTTGCAATTTTTATTTTAAAGTTTATAAATCTAGAACTTGATTAAATGCTATACAGCTGTTACTCCTTAAGCTTTTGTTCTAGCTTACTAATGCTCTCCACTGATTCGCCTGCTTACATCAATAATCCAATTAACAGGAAATTAACAGGAAACGGATTATCTGGACCCTTCTCAGTCAGGTTTCAGGCCCGGATTCAGGATGGAGACGGTACTGGTCACACTCATGGATGATCTCTGGCAGGAGCGGGATGGGGCAGTGCGTCCATCCTTGCTCTGCTTGACCTCTCAGCAGCTTTCAATACCATCGACCATGGTATCCTTTTGGGTTGGCTGCGGGAGTTGGGACGGGGCGGCACAGTTTTGTGCTGGTTCTCTTCCTTCTCCAAGGTCGATCCCAATCAGTGTTGATTGGGAATGAGAGGTGCAGCCCACGGCCACTCCCAGTTATACGTCTCCATCCCGGGTGACCTGAGTGATGCTGTGACCACCCTTTCGCGGTGCCTGGAGGCTGTGGGGGTCTGGATGGGGTGCAACAGGCTTCAGCTGAACCCTGGTAAGACGGAGTGGCAGCGGATTAGAGGAATTTACCATCTTTGGTTCTGGACGGGGTTGCCCTGCCCCAGACAGACCCGGTGCGTAATCTGGGGGTCCTCCTGGACTCACAACTCCTGCTGAAGGAGCAGGTGGCAGTCGTGGCCAGAAGGGCCTTTGCCCACCTTCGTGTGGTGCACCAGTTACGCCCCTTCTTGGATCAGGAGGCTTTCTGGCCAGTCTCTCACGCCCTGGTCATCTCTCAGTTAGACTGCTGCATTGCACTCTACATAGGGCTACCCTTGAAGAGTATCCGGAAGCTACAGCTGGTTCAAAATGCAGCCGCGCAGACAATTTTCGGTGCCCCAAGGATGGCACATATAACACTTTTACTGTGGGAGCTGCATTGGGTGCCAGTTTTCTTCCGGGTCCAATTCAAGGTGCTGGTTATCACCTTTAAAGCCCTACGTGGCGTGGGTCCAGGTTACCTGAGAGACTGTCTCACCCCCATCACATCAACCCGTCCCACCCAGTCAGGCAGAGAGGGCACCCTGCAGACCTTGTCAGTGAGAGAATGTTGGCTGTCGGGGCCCAGGAGGAGAGCCTTCTCTGCCATTGCCCCCGCCCTTTGGAATATTCTCCCCCCGGAGGTGCGGCAGCCCCCTACCCTCCCGGCTTTCCAGGAAGGATTAAAGACCTGGCTCTGCCAGCTTGCGTGGGGCAATAAGAGCTCTAATCAATCCTGGAGGAGGCTGGTGCCCTGATGGCGCTCCCTGAGCTACTTGCCAGTTCCATAAATTCTTGGAATGTATTTATTATTTATTTAGGAACGCTTTTATATTGTGTTATAATTTATCTTATCTGCTCTGTAAACCGCCCAGAGTCGCTTTTTAACGAGGCGGGCGGTGACAAATGTGTCACATGAATATAAATAAATAAATAAAACGGTTAAGCTGTCAGCCCTGTTTCTCCGTATCTCCGAGGAGGAGGGCTGATTCTCAGCTCAAAGTTTTGTACGGGTGCAGCGTGTACGAAGCGTGTCATCGGAGGATTCCTATTTGCTCTGCCTGCCTTGGTCTCTTCCACTAAGGCGCTGCACAGAACTCACTCCCCAAAGAAGGGGGCCTATTCCACATTCGCTGCTTCAACTTGCTCTTACACCGCGCAGCATTCTTTTCATTGCTGCTAAATATACGTTCCCCTTCATGGATCACTGCCTTGTCGTGGCGAAGGGGCTTGCGTAACTCAGTGAAGCCATGAGCTATACCGTGCAGGGCCACCCAAGACGGACAGGTCATGACAGAGACTTCTGACAAAATGTGGTCCACTGGAGAAGGAAATGGCAACCCACTCCAGTATCCTTGCCAAGAAAACCCCATGGACAATGTCAAAAGGCTAAAAGATAAGACGCCGGAAGATGAGCCCCTCAGGTCGGAAGGTGTCCAATATGCTACTGGGGAAGAGCGGAGGGCAATTCCAAGTAGCTCCAGAAAGAGTGAAGCGGCTGGGCCAAAGCCGAAAGGACGTTCAGCTGTGGATGTATCTGGAAGCGAAAAGAAGGTCCGATGCTGTAAAGAACAATATTGTATAGGTACCTGGAATGTAAGATCTATGAACCAAGGCAAGCTGGATGTGGTCAAACATGAGATGACAAGATTGAACGTCGACATCTTGGGAATCAGCGAACTGAAATGGACGGGAATGGGTGAATTTAATTCGGGTGACCATTATATCTACTACTGTGGGCAAGAAACCCTTAGAAGAAATGGAGTTGCACTCATAGTCAATAAGAGAGTGGGAAAGGCAGTAATGGGGTACAACCTCAAAAACGACAGAATGATCTCAGTGCGTATCCAAGGCAAACCATTCAATATCACAGTCATCCAAGTCTATGCCCCAACCACTGATGCTGAAGAAGCTGAAGTTGACCGCTTCTATGAAGACCTACAACACCTTCTGGAACTAGCACCAAAAAAAGATGTCCTTTTCATCATAGGGGATTGGAATGCTAAAGTAGGAAGTCAAGGAGTAATCGGAATAACAGGCAAGTTTGGCCTTGGAGTACAAAATGAAGCAGGGCAAAGGCTAATAGAGTTCTGTCAAGAGAACAAGCTAGTCATAGCAAACACTCTTTTCCAACAACACAAGAGATGACTCTACACATGGACATCACCAGATGCTCAATACCAAAACCAGATTGATTACATACTTTGCACCCAAAGATGGAGAAGCTCTATACAGACAGCAAAAACAAGACCAGGAGCTGACTGTGGCTCAGATCACAAGCTTCTTACTGCAAAATTTAGGCTTAAATTGAAGAATGTAGGGAAAACCACTAGACCACTCAGGTATGACTTAGATCATATTCCTTGTGAGTACACAGTGAAGGTGATGAATAGATTTAGAGGATTAGATTTGGTAGACAGAGTGCCTGAAGAACTATGGACGGAGGTCCGTAACATTGTACAGGAGGCAGCAACTAAAACCATCCCAAAGAAAAAGAAATGCAAGAAAGCAAAATGGCTGTCTGATGAGGCTTTACAAATAGCTGTGGAAAGAAGGAATGCGAAAAGCAAGGGTGAAAGGGAAAGATATAAGCAACTGAATGCAGATTTCCAGAGAATAGCAAGGAGAGATAAGAAGGCCTTCTTAAATGAACAATGCAAAGAAATTGAGGAAAACAATAGAATGGGGAAGACTAGAGATCTCTACAAGAAAATTGGAGATATGAAAGGAACGTTTAGTGCAAAGATGGGCATGATAAAGGACAAAAAAGGCAGGGACCTAACAGAAGCAGAAGAGATTAAGAAGAGGTGGCAAGAATACACAGAAGGACTATACAAGAAAGATCTTAATGTCCCTGATGTCCACGCTGGTGTGATCACTGACCTTGAGCCAGACATCCTAGAGAGTGAAGTCAAGTGGGCCTTAGGAAGCATTGCTAACAACAAAGCTAGTGGAGATGACAGTATTCCAGCTGAGTTATTTAAAATACTAAAAGATGATGGTGTTAAAGTGCTGCACTCAATATGCCAGCAAGTTTGGAAAACGCAACAGTGGCCACGGGATTGGAAAAGGTCAGTTTACGTTCCAATTCCAAAGAAGGGCAATGCCAAAGAATGCTCAAACTATCGCACAATTGCACTCATTTCACATGCTAGCAAGGTTATGCTCAAAATCCTACAAGCTAGGCTTCAGCAATATATGAACCGAGAACTACCGGATGTACAAGCTGGGTTTCGAAGAGGCAGAGGAACTAGAGATCAAATCGCCAACATTCGCTGGATCATGGAGAAAGCACGCGAGTTCCAGAAAAACATCTACTTCTGCTTCATTGACTATGCAAAAGCCTTTGATTGTGTGGATCACAACAAACTGTGGCAAATTCTTAAAGAGATGGGAGTACCAGACCACCTTACCTGTCTCCTGAGAAATCTGTATGCGGGCCAAGAAGCAACAGTTAGAACCGGTCATGGAACAACCGATTGGTTCAAAATAGGGAAAGGAGTACGACAAGGCTGTATACTGTCACCCTGCTTATTTAACCTATATGCAGAGTACATCATGAGAAATGCCAGGCTGGAAGAATCACAAGCCGGAATTAAGATTGCAGGGAGAATCATCAACAACCTCAGATATGCGGACGATACCACCCTAATGGCAGAAAGTGAAGAAGAACTAAAGAGCCTCTTGATGAGGGTGAAAGAGGAGAGTGCAAAAGCTGGCTTGAAACTCAACATTAAAAAAACTAAGATCATGGCATCTGGACCCATCAATTCCTGGCAAATAGAAGGGGTAGAAATGGAAGCAGTAACAGACTTCATTTATTTGGGCTCCAAGATCACCGCAGACGGAGACTGCAGCCATGAAATTAAAAGACGCTTGCTCCTTGGGAGGAAAGCTATGGCAAGCCTAGACAGCATATTAAAAAGCAGAGACGTCACCTTGCCGACAAAGATCCGCATAGTCAAAGCTGTGGTTTTTCCAGTAGTGATCTATGGCTGTGAGAGCTGGACCATAAAGAAGGCTGAGCGCCGAAGAATTGATGCCTTTGAACTGTGGTGCTGGAGAAGACTCTTGAGAGTCCCCTGGACTGCTAGGAGGTCAAACCAGTCAATCTTAAAGGAAATCAACCCTGATTGCTCATTGGAAGGATCGATAATGAAGCTCAAGCTCAGATACTTTGGTCACCTAATGCGAAGAGAGATCTCTTTGGAGAAGACCCTGATGCTGGGAAAGATTGAAGGCAAAAGGAGAAGAGGACGGCAGAGGATGAGATGGTTAGACAGCATCACTGAAGCAATGAGCAGGAAACTGAGCAAACTCAGGGAGGCAGTGAAGGACAGGAAGGCCTGACAGAATATGGTTCATGGGGTCACGAAGAGTCGGACACGACTTAACGACTAAACAACAACAAAATATACGTTGTCCAACACATCAGCCCGCTTGAAAGCTTTTTTGTTCTATACGAAGTAGATTTAAGGGAGCGGGAGGAAAAATAATCCTAGATTTCCAACGTGCGGGGATTTGCATCTGCAAGAGGGAGTCCTCCCCCTGGTTCCCGTGTTCCCCCGAGTATTTTCTAGGAAAGCTGCTGAGAAGTCCGCCCGCTCTTCCACTTCACTTTGAGACCACGCACGTCCTCCAGCCTACCGCGTCCAGCTGCAGGCCACGCCTCCCTGGCAAGCTCCTCCCTCCTCCTGGACGCTGTCCTCGCACGTTGGCTTGCGCATGCGTGACTGCTCGGGCGGCTCCGCTCCGGTGACGTGGCCGTGACGGCCGTCGCTCTCGGCTCGCCATTGGTGAGGAAGAGGCGACGTTCAAATTTGAAACAGGAGCTGGCGTTGAGGGAACGGGCCGGGCAGAGGTGCTCGGACGGTGGCCAGGTAGGTAAGCCCACTCGCGTCTCCGGGGCTTCCTTCGGCGGGCCGGGTTTTGTCTTTTCGGACGAGACGCTGAGGCTGGCGTGAAACACGGGCTCCGCGCCCGGTTCGTTGGGTGAGTTTGTGGCTCAGCGTCTCGTCTGAACCGTGAAAATGGGTTTATTCGGCCTGCAGCTAAAGCGCGTTGTGCGAACGCAGCCCTTGTCCCTGCCTGTCTGCCCCCTCGGGTCTGTTTCGCAGGCTCGGCGTGCTCATAGGCTTTCTAACAGTTGGGGGGATAGTGTGTTGTGCGAATCCGGGTTGGTTAGTATTATATTGTGGAAACGCAGGACCCAGGCTGCAGAATAGCGAAGATCTGGCTCGCTCCAGACTCTTATTTACCTATTTTGGCGGAAATCCATACCAAGCACAATGCGATTCAACTATCTTCAAAGCGTAAAGTAAATTCTCTTTTTTGTCATTGCGTGAAACGTCCCCCCCCCCCCATGCAGTTTTCTTAGTCCAAGTATGGGATGGAGTCCCCATCGCCTTGTTCTGGGATATTTCCTTGGGTTCCTAGTCTGTTTTATGGATTTTCTGGTGGTCTTCCATCCAAGTGATAATGAAGACAGGCCCTCCTTGGTTTTTCAGGACCAGACAAGGTCGCTGGGTGCTGCCCTGTGAACTGTAAATGAAGTCCTTGCCCAGCCAGGGTTGATTCCTGGTGACCAGATGGCCTTTCAGCAAAAGGGAACGGTCCAGTGGGTATTCTGAGATGCACAGTTCAAAAATCTGACACTATCTTTTGTGCCAGTAGAAGAGAATATATATAGTCCCATGTTATATGAAGGCAGGAGGGAAAATAAATATTAAAAACGCTTATTGCCCAAGGTGTTTCAGAACTATTCCTTCGTTACCGCAACCTGCACATGTTCTTCACATGTTCACATGCGCATTCAGAACATGTATTCAACTTCAGCTCCCAGAATTCCCCAGCCAGCATGGTCTTAAAGTTTCTGAGGTTGAGAAACATTGATTTAGACAACCATATTAAATCTATTTGAGGAAAAAACAAATTGGTTAAAGGAATATAACTGTATATTCTCAGGAATGAAATTATTCAAAACATTTAATATTTAAATGGCCTGGGGAGTGGTTGCAGCTGGCTGAGACTGCTGAGGGCCCCAGACCTCTACTTCAGTCCCAGCCCTGGCGCTGCCAACAAGTGCTGCTGTCCAGGGCAGCTAAAAGGGCATAGATGGGGGAAGATAGGTGGGTGGGGGGAATTGCAGCACCCCTGCAGTTGTAAGTGTGGGCAGGCTGCCAGGTCCCCAAATTTTGATTATGTGACTGCAGGGGTGCTGCAACAGCTGTAACTTTGGGCAGAGGTTGTAAGTCCATTTTTTTCAGCACCATCGTAATTTTGAACAGTCACTGAACGAATGGTGGTTAAGCGAGGACTACCTGTACTGATATTTTAATTGGAAACATTTGGTATACTGAATTTGCTTATTTGGTGTTTGAATTCTTTATAGCTATTTTCTGTATCCTAATTGTTTAGTACCTTAATGTTTAGTATCTAATTATGTGAATTTTTTTTAGGAGAAATTAGCTCTTTTTGTTAGGTTAAATTTTGGTCTTTTTTTGTATTAGGATGCTGGGATTACTTTATATTTGTGAACAGTTTAGAGTTCAGATATGGAATATTTATTTGAATGGGATAGGTTGTTATTTGGGGTGATTAGCTTTGGAATGGTTGGCATTTGGAAGGGGTTGTATATTGGACTTTCTTGTTTTTTTTTAAGAAGAAATTATCTCTTTTTGTTATGTTAATCTTTAGGTTTGGTTTGCTTATACTTTTTAATGCTTTTTTAAATGGGATTTCTCTTACAGTTAAGAGTTGAGGCGTGGAAAGTTGAGTTTTGTATTTGTCAGCTGTAATATTTTAGAGCTCTGGATTTTTTTTGCTGACAATTGGATAAGGGGAAGATGTTACTTATTTGATTTGTTCATTACTAAGAGATGGGTTATGGGATGAAGATTTTTATATTAAGAGGGTGAAGAAATTATGAAATTGTTTATTACTTGTGATGAGGGTGGAAAGTCGCTTTCTTAAAAAGGGGGATTTTTTGTATTTTCTTTTTTCTTTGTATTATCTTTTATTCTTTTTAAAATCTTAATAAAATTATGGGGAAAAAGTAAAAAATCTGTATTTCATGTTTATTATGTATGGGTGTTGGGGGGGATAAGAAAGCAGCAAGAGAAAAAAAATGATAGTATTTCATATATTCTTTCTCCTTTTTTTGTCATTCCTTCCAAATTTTTGTTTAGGAAAACTCAGCTATTCTCTCAGGCATAGCTCAGGTGTAAGGCAGCCTATTGCAAACTCTTTGGTATAGTAATTGAAAATTGTGTCACTGCATCTCCCTGTAGTATGGCTGTGCTTTTGTGACAAAAACAAGATTTGATTGTTTGTAGTGAATATGTTTTTTTCTTTATTTCATGTTTGAAGATAAACCAAACCTACAGAGGGTAATCATGATCACTTCTAATTATGGCTTGATGGTAGATTTTTTAAAATCATAGACTAGCTGAATGTAGTGACATTATAGTAGATCTTACTATAGTTGTAATAATCTAAAGCAAGAGGAGAGAGATTCAGATCACAAAGCATTATCACTGCTAACTTAGCTTTTCTGAGATCAGCCAAGGTTGGCTAAGCAAGGTTGGATATGATTAATACTTAGATGGGTGGTCACTAGCAAACTCCATAATTGTCAACTTCCATTTTCTTGATGAATGAGGCCACCTTCATGTAAGCTCAGCCTCAGATGTCCTAACAGAGCAACAATGAATGCTTGCAGCTCTTTAAATAATTACAACCTTCTGCCCAAGAAAAATATGTGAATAATTTTCTTCCTGACAAAAGAGTTTATTTTAAAAAAACTAGAATTTGTTACTTGCAACTCTGTGTTTTAAAGAAGTGTGGAGCTTTTGCTGAAATACACTGTCCTGACCACTGATGAGGAAAGCTTATTAGTACTGTCATTTTGCATATCTGAAGAGGACCTATGTAGGTTTTTCACTCCTGCTCTTGAATCCAGTTTAGTAGCTGCTGTAGGTGATGAATCCAGTGAGGCACTTCAGAAGTTGTTGGACTGCTATCCGGGATGGAATTATCAGTTTTTGGAATCCAGAATCCAACTGCCATCTGAAAAGAAAATTGTCAGATAACATTATTTACATGTTTTCTCTTTTAGAATGAGTCTGCACACTTTAAATGGAGACAGTATTAGCGAGGGCATAGCTGCTGAAAGCTGTGCGATTCTTTTCACACCAGCAGAGACCACAGGCAGGACTTCTATTCTTCGGCCATCGCAGAAAGAAAATGTGCCACCAAAGGGAATAGTGAAGCCTATGAAGGTATGTATTAATGTCTAGCAGAGCTCTTTTACCAGAAGCAAGGAAACAGAAGAAGGCATCTTCAGCTTTATAGCCAGATGTAGAACCCTGTATCCCAGAAGATTTGGCTGAGTGCCACTTTGTCAGAACACCTTAGCTGCATTTGCAAAAGCCACTAGTCTAGGCTCAAATAGGGTTGGGTAGTTTGTATTTCAGTGTGTTGTGTTAACCCAGCCATTGGCACCCTGTAGAAGACACATTTTATTTCTATTTACAGTGGAACCTTGGTTCACAAACTTAATTCGTTCCGCGACTCTGGTCGCAACCCGAATTGGTCGCAACCCGAAGCAAATTTTCCCATAAGGTTCAATGTAATTACCGTTAATCCGTTCTGGCGTGGAGGACAGGGAGGCGGCTATTGCTTGGAGGGAGAGTCCCCCTCCCTACGATCATGTGTTGGGGCAGAAAATGGCCGGGGACCATGTGTCAGGGGCGGAAAATGGCCGGGGACCATGTGTCAGGGGCGGAAAATGGCCGGGGACCACGTGTCAGGGGCGGAAAATGGCCGGGGACCACGTGTCAGGGGCGGAAAATGGCCGGGGACCACATGTCAGGGGCAAAAAATGGCCGGGGACCACGTGTTAGGGGCGGAAAAATGGCTGCGGACCATGTGTCACGGGCGGGAAAATGGCCGCGGACCGTGTCACGGGAGGGAAAATGGCCGCATATCCTGTTCGTAACCCGAGGCGGAGTTCGCGAACCAAAGCAAAATTTTGCGGCCGGAGCTGGTCGTCACCCAAAAAGTTCGTGAACAGAGGCGTTCGTAACCCGAGGTTCCACTGTACTTGCTGCTTAGCTATTACTTTACCTCCGATTCTTTTCAGTTTTGGGGGGGGGGGATTTTTTATTGTTGGAATCGGTATTCTTTAACAATTTTTTTTCCTGGTTTGAGTGTTTCCTCTGTTAGCAATGGAACAGCAGGACATTAATATCCTTCTAAATAGATAATGAATTTGCGGGCACGTGTTTTTTCCCTGCTGTTCTAAACAAGGGTTTTTTTCCCCTTTGCAGGTAACTTTCCAAACTCCAGTGCGGGATCCTCAAACTCGCAGGATCTTGAGTCCAGATATAAAGAAAAAGCCCGAAATTTCTCTTATAGCAGAGATTCCAGACAATCTTCTCTTGACTACGTGCAACACTGTGTGAGTAAAACAGATAATCACTGCTCTGATGTGTTTGTACAGTTGAGACCAAAAAAGGTTGTAAGGTAGCCCCGTTTTCCAAAAGCATGGCATTCCCTTGGAGCTTTCACCCTTTAAAACTAGAACAAGCTTGTTCCCTCTAGGAATTGGCATTTCTAACCCTTGAAGCCGAAGCAGAAGAGTAGTGACTTGTTCTGGACTCCCTGGAAAAAGTATTTAAATACAGTAGCTATTTTTGGCCTTAAGATCTGGAAAAGATAGTTGCCTTAGCCTGGAACTTCTGTGACCATACATTTTGATGCTTCTTTTGACGCCTTATCTCTAATGGGCTACATGAAGGCATCCAACACATTTGTTAAGTTAGTGTGAAGACCTCTTTATTTTTCAGTATTTGTCAGGATTGTTTTAAGATCTTTAGTGAGTTGACTCTTTAGAAAAAGGTTATGTGGGGATGGTTTTTATTCTGTTTTAGAGCTGTTGGTTTTTACTTTACTAATTTGTATAGCGAGACATTTTGGTCTAATAGTTAAAGTGCTGGACTAAGAGTGGGAAAATTTGAGTTCTAGCCTGCCTTAGGTGACTTTGGACCAGTCATTTTCTCTCAGCCATAGAAACAAGATGACAAGCCATTTCTGAAAATGTTGCCAAGAAAACTGCATAGATTTTTCTGTGTAGTCACCAGGAGTCAAGTCTGACTGAACGGCCCAAGAAAAAATTATACAGTGTTCCAGAGCAATGGTTCTCAATCCTACATTCCACCAATCATTTTACTAAAATTTTAATATAGAAATTAAAAGTCTGCTTTTTCTGTGAAAAAAATTACTATAATGTTGTCTTGAAAACTACACCAAGGCATCAGAATCAGAAATGGGGACATAAATATGCAGTGTGCCGCTTCTGTATATTGATGCTTTGCCCTCCCCACTATGGCTTCTGTTCCAGGCGCTAAAGGGTCTGCAAACCACCCCACGGAACCAACTCCTCTTTGCAAAACTGGCTTCTCTGTTCCAGCCAGCACCCATCTCCTCATGCAGCCTAGATTTGGCTACTTTTTTGCTCCTCTAACTGGTTTTCCTTCACGTGCAGAGGCATCTTAAGAGCCTCTTTCTCCACTGCACTCTGAAATGTTTCAATTGCTTCCTATCAGCTTGATGTTTGTTCCTCCATTCTGCAGCTAGCAAGTATGCTTGTATCTCTTAAACCACTTCTACGTACTAACCATAGTATGCATATCATTAGTATAGATACACTGCCTTAGATAATATTATTAAATTGGTAGCATCAAGTGATAGAAAGAAACTAGGCAATTACTTTATCTCTGTTACATGCAAGCTGGTCCTCTAAATATTTATTTCCAAATTATTCCTGTTGAGTTCAGATTAGCTATAGGTGTTCCAAAGAGTAAAATCAAAGCGTCCAAGAAAAAAAAAATACCATGCTGTTTCGCAACAGACTATCAGAAGTGGGCACTGTATGTCCTGGTCAATAAACAATAGAGCCTGTGAAATATAGCCTCTTTTCCTTGGCCCTTGCAGAGTGCCAAATAGAGGCCTTCTTTAGTTCAGTTACTGTATCCTTGACTGACTAAAATGAATACTGTATATCTTTCAGCAGGAATCAACCAACAATTACCACAGAGATTACTTCAGCAAAAGAGAAGATACAACCAGAAGGAAAGGTCACTCCTGATCCTTCAGATGATCTAACCTACTTGCCTACTGTCAGTGTTGTTGAGTCATTTAAGAGCTCAGACAGCCTTCTGAATTATCCTAATAGCCAGAAACTCTCTCTTTTGGAAGTTCTTACTGGAACTGAAAAACAAGATGGATTTTCTCTTTCATGTGATTCAGTTTGCTTGCCTCAAACTGTTGCTGAAAATATTCCATCTGGGGAAGCAGGCTGCACAACTGAGAGTAATTTGTCCCTAGCCTCATTACTACATGATGATGTTTCAAAGCAAATTCTAAATTACGATCATGCCACAAATATCACCTCTAACAGAGCTTGCAACCTTGAGCCCTTACCAATGTTGTACTTACAAAATTCTCCCTTGCCACACATGCAAAAATTATGTAGCTTTGAAAATTTAAACAGTGACAAAATAAACAACAGTGAAGAGAATTCTGGCACTGAAATAAAAGAGAGCTGGGTTCCCAAAGTATCTTACAAGCTTGACTGCATAAACTTTGATCCCGACTTCAACACATTTGGATGTGGGCCCAACATACAGGATTCCACTGAATGTCCTGCACCCTGTGTAGAGAAATCTGATGTCCGAAAAGATGAAGCAGACTCTCTACAAACACAAGAACTTAATGTACCAGATAAATTTGAGACTATGGAATTAACAGCAGAAAGCCAGTAAGTATTCTATAACTACATCTGCAGAAATCTTGGCCTTGAAAAGCAGTATGTGAAACCTGTAATCAATTAAGGCCAGAAATTTAAATGTGGGTACAAATGGATATGGCATATACTGCAATTGTTCAGAGTTGTAATATCAGGCATTTTATTTTGCTCAGTATCCAAAGTGTTGTTATCCATTAACTTTATAATGCATAGATTTCATCCAGTTTTTAAGCAATAAAGATGTCTTATCAATAATGCACACAGCAAACATTTTCTTTTGAGCTTGGAAAACAAAATCTCCACATGGAATGTTTTAATCTGTTGGAACATTCTGAATAGATTGTATTCTGACTGAATAAATCAGAATAATTTTTGTGTGTTCTACCATGGGAAATAATGTTGCAAAAACCAAGCCTCTGCTCCCTAATTTAGATTTCAGCATCACAAAAGTAGATTAATTGATAGTACCTGCATAGTGTTGCCTGCTATCTAATTTACTGAAAAATTGGTCAAAGGGATTATTTTTTACAAAAGTAAATCATTTTAAATTCCCATAATAAACAGTGGGAACAGCAGTTAAACATGCACAAAGAACTGTATAACTGAAGTTAGCAAAAAAACATTAATTTTTAAAAACTGCAACATAAGAACTCCAAAAAATACACTTTTTTGGCTTTTTGCTTGAGATGACATCTTCCTAATGTATACACATACTACAAGTTTCTTGCATTCTGCAGTCTGAAAATTCAACAGCGTGGTAGCACTATCTTTAACGCACATGCACAGTGGATCCTTTGCATTTGCAACCTACTGAAGGCATTAAGTATACAAGCCAGCACTATTCCATTGCAATCTATCAACTTCCCTATAGCAGATAATTTTAAAAAGCAGTAAGTTTATCCATCAAGTATACAGTTTGTGCTTAGGTGACTTCCCACACACTTCCTCCCCTGAATTTGTTTGAACCTGTAGCAGCCTGGACGCAATCTGTCATTTATTATCTAATGTACTCTTCATGTACCCAAAGACTACAGGGTCTAAGAGCCTTTGAAACAATATGGAATAAAATGCCCTGCCCCTATAAGAGGGAAACGCTGATGCTTTGTTCTGATCTCAGAATACTTGAAACTGTAGTTCTGAGGCTAGAGCATTTTGGATGGTGCTAGTAAATTTACACAATCACATGTTTGAAAAAGCAAATTTCCCCCCCAAACTTTGCATTCTAAATATCAGCACAATACAGAGAAAGATGGAGAACAACAGATTCACTGAATTGCAAATAACTTACTTATAAAGCACAAAATACCAAATGTTGTTGCTCTCAAATATTCTAATCTGCTTTGTATAGGAGAGCGACTGATGATCGGATTTTAACTGACAGTCAGGCTGTGGTTGAAAAAGATGCTCAAGGTGAACCTTCAGGAGAAATAATGGTATTGTATTGTCCCAATATTCAAATCATTATCTGTATTCATGCTGCACAGGTTTTGCGGAGAAAGAATGGCCATGATTCTGAAGACATTGCCACGAATACCACTTGTGCAATAAAATGTACTCCATTCTTAGCACAACATTGGCTTACCAATAAAATTGTCCATTCAATTGATTCAGAGGCTATGCATTGAGTTATCTGATACATTTTAAACAGCAAAGCGGTGTTTGAGCTTATGCATCTCATACTGACTTCTTGAAAAGCAGAGGGTTGGTCTGTGTAATGGGCAAAACAAGATCAGCAAAGTAAGACTTCGACTAGGAAGGTCTGCTGGTCCTCTGTGTTGTTTTTCCATGCAGTTGAATTGTGCTGTTAAAGGGCTGATCAGCAAAATGAAGGGGGGCCACTTTAGCCACATGTGCCGTTGGAACTTACCGCTCTGCTTGCTGAACATGTCCACAAAAATATTGTTTATTTAGGTGAGCCAAAGGACTATATTATCTGAGACCTCAGACCAAGGAAACATGTCTCTGGATGGACAGTTGCTCGTAGGTGATTTAGCACCCAGAACCCTTTGTGGAAGTACAGAAACAGGGAGTGAAAGTAACCAGCTATTTACCGAAAGTGAAGAATTCAGACCACCTATGGAAGGTAAGCATAAGTCAGTCTAAGTCAATGTTAGAGTATTCCAGTGAGCATGTGCTAGTTAAATAAGTTTTACCCCTATTTATTTTTGTTTGCTCTGTTTCAAAGAAGCTTGGAACATTTATACAGAGCCCAGTGAAACATTGTAGATAATGGTCAGTAACCAGACTGACAAACCAAAAGTTCTTGCCAGTGTTTCAAAACAGAGATGAAGAAAAATAAGAGCTGCAACTGTAACTCCATGCACTTTTGACCAGCTGAAATTGCAGTTTTAATGACTGTAAGATGACCCTCTAAGTGAAAGCCATTGTCGCTGCTTCATTTAGACAAATATTGATTGCATGTTGCCATGATACACGTAAGCCTTCCAGTGCAGGTCTAGGTACATGGACAATTTGTTAATCCATGTTAGTAATTATTTCACAATCATTTCACATTGGAAGCTTTAGCAAAGTAGTTTTTGTTTTGGTTTGGTAACAGCAGGCCTGCTGGTTAAAATTGATTGAATGGCCAATGGGAAGAAGGCTGTCTGCTCATTTTCAGTGTACAGATAGGACACCCTAATGGCAGGAAGGGGTTTCTTTATTTGTCTCTGAAAGCAATAACTTATTTTGTGATGAATTCTTGATTGCTGTTGCCTTCCATCTCTTTCTCCTCCTAGTTTTTGGAATACAAATAGACTATCTAGAGCAATTTGGAATGGCCTCGGTAAGTAACCTATAGCAGAACCAAATCTACAGCTTGTCTAGCTTGTGCCCACCAGCCGAAAAGGACTTCTAAAGGGAAAAAATAAGAAAAATATTCAGTTGGGGACGATTCTAATGCTGTAACTACATGGAAGTGTGACTTAATATGACACACAAAACAGAATTGCTGTATATACCTTATGATCATCTGAAGCATTCTTTCTGGTAGTCTGATGTAGCTAAACTGAAACACTTAATGAAAACAGGAGGTTCACTGTGATGTTCAAGTAAATCCAAAACTTCCCTTGAGAATTATTTTTATTAGGTTGCGCAAAAACCACACAATCCACTTCACAGCCAGATTATCAGCTCCAAATAGTCCAACTTGCCTTGGGTTGATCTGGAGCATAGCTCATCCTTACCTGTTTCTAATTTTGGAGTGATACTTGGGAGAACTGGAGTTCCCCTCTCTTTTATTTAGTGTGGAGAAGAAACTTAAGCTAACAATGCCTGCCCCATTTTTATTTGTTATCAGAACGTGATGTGATTTGCAGGACATGTAGACCTTTATAAAAGAAGGAGGTGTGACAAGTTTCATAGAAACCCATCAGAAATTTTTACATTTGACTGCAGCGACTACTTTCTCAGATGACTTCCACAACCCTTGCCAGCTGAATTTGACTTGGAGATTGTAACCCCATTTCTGTAAAGCTGCTGCCTAATATAGTAATAACATGCACCCTTCTATAAGGCCAAGTGTATTTTGGAAGATGGCTCTTATCTGCACAAAAGGCAGGAAGAAGACAGATACATGTAGTGGTATATTACAGTACTTAGATTTTTATGGTTCCAGAAATGGAAAGTAACAATTAGTAACGTCTGTGAGGAATAAATGAACAAAGGAGAAGTAAAAAATTGTCTGAAAGAATTGTACTATAAAAGGGTGGGCATATTAGATGGGATGAGAAAAAAGCAATGGAAAGTTGGGTAAACAATGAAAAAAGGAAGATTATTCAGTTGATTATTTGCAAAAGAACACTGCCGTATACATAACTACCCAAAAGGAGATGCAAAGTGGCAATAAACAAGAAATACACACCCATTTCTTTTCCCACTTTCCGTATCCTCACTCATTCCAAAAGCTCTAATTGGGCCAACCAATCAGACAGATCCCAACTTTGATCTGATGGTAGGCCTTGGATCCCTGAATCCAGTTCTTCCTCTCCCTGCTAAGGTGTGTTTCCAATTTGACTTGTGCTGTTTTTATGAAATGTTGCATTTCTAGTTAGAAGCCAACATCTCTTGGGGCACAGTATTATTTTACCTAACCATACTATTTACCCCAAAGGAAGATGATCCTCAAAGGAAGTTTAAAAAGGAAAACACTATAAAATGGAAAAATCCTATTTGCTGCCTAGTGTCTTTACCTGGTCAACTTGGTTTATAACTCCCATTGAAATCCGTGTTGAAAATTTCCCCGTAAATACATGTGACATGCCTGTATACGTTTCTGCATATTTGTGCTGTGTATGTGTGCTAGGCTGAGGTCATGCAAGAAAAAGAGCAGTGACTAGGCCAAACAATAACGTAATATCAGTTGAATTAATAACTTCATTGTTAATCAGTTGAACTAATAAACTCTTTCATTTGTTTACCCAAAATCATTTCTATTTTGCTTATGCATCCGCTCATGTAGAGAAAGACATTGCTTAAATCTGAGTTCAGCAAGCATAAGCCTATACACTTTAATTTTGTAGTAAATCCTGTTGAGTTTAATGGCCTAGCTCGTAGGCAAGTATGCTGTTATGCTGTGGATAGGTCTGTTTAGCCCAGTTTAAACTGATACAAACTGAAGTGCAAACTGGGAGGAGATTTTTGAGATATTGCTGTTTCTTTCCTTCAGTTTGCAACTCAGAAACAAGTTGATTCTTTTGGGTAGGGTTGCAAGCTCAAGGAAAATGTAGTAAGTCACACTGAGTTCAATTGCTCTTATTCCCAGGTGTGTATGCTTGAGACTTCTAGTACTGTTTAGATAGTACACTAGCCTCATTCTCTACTGTCCCTGCATTATAGGGTGAGCATCTACAGTAAAGAGCTTCTCTATCCCTTAGACTCTCCACCAGTTGAGGGATCCTGGTATTCAGACATCTTTGTCTGTATTGAGAGCCTTCATGGATAGAGGTGTCTGTCCACTGTAAACACTCACTGCTTATACATGCTGTTCCCTTGAAGCTTTGGCAGCCAGTTGTTCCCCTCTCTTGAAGCTACCTCTGCTATTGCATTCTCAGCAAATGTAAGATACATGCACACCCCAATTCACTGGTAAATGGGGGGGGGTGCGCAATATTTTACTCTAATAAATATGATAGTTAAATTTTTAAACAAGCACCTTGAAGATTGTATGTCCTTATTAAGACTAAGTGTAGGCCAAAAATCTTCAGAGAAGTCTGGGACGTGACCAAGAAAGAGAAAGACTGCCTGTGTTGACTTCACAAATGCATTTCTTTTAGCTGAAGGAATCTGTTTTGAGAAAGCAGTCCCTGTACTTGAAGTTTGATCCTCTGCTCAGCGAAAGCCCTAAGAAAAAGGGTCCTGATACTAATGAAGCAACTCTTCCAGTAGCTGCATTGCTGCAAAATGGGTAAGTATTGCCTCTTTTTTAAGTGAGAATTTTAGAAGCATATGTAGACCTGTCTAAATACTGTATTTGTGTTTATATTTCAAAGTTGCCTTTCTATGATTGTTAAATCTGGAAGACATTTATTTGGGAAGAGTTAGGATTGGATGACAGATCCTAAATCTAAACAGATTCTTCAACTGGGCAGAGAAGAGTTGTATTCCTCTTGTTTTCTATGAAGATTTGTTTTATTGTTTTAAATATTGTATCCCTGGTTTTGTGTATACATATGATTTAGGTGGTAGGAAGCATTTCCCATGGGCTACCATATTATCTGGCAGTTACTCTTGCAGTTCCATTAAAAATATTTCAAGCATTGTTCTTACAGGACACAAAATATTAAAGCTGTTTCAAGTTTTGCTTGACAGAATGCAGCCAACTAAAAATTTTTTGGCAGAACATTTTAAGTGGGGTTGTTTTGGTGCAAACTTGAAACAATGCACATTTTCACGTTCTTCGTGAAAGCCATCATACGCTAGGGACATGCAAAGGGTAGCTGATTTTAATATACACATTTTGGATGTTTTGGTTCATGCATGAAATTAAAAGGTAGTTATTCTAGGAAAAGGTGGGGGGAGGGGTGTAACACCAAAAGCAGCTGGGGGAGGTAAAAGAGGGAGGGAAGTGAAATGAAGGCTGTGGGAAGATGAGAGCGGATGAGCCAGTGAGATATGCTGTGCTGGGAACCTATTCCTCACTGCTGAGACCAGTTGCACAGACTAGTAGTACATTGGTAGCAACAGTAGCTGGGGTTGGCAGAGGAGGCAGTGGGAAGATGGGGGCCATGTAATATGCTGCATTAGAAGCTGATAAGGGAAGAAAGGGGGTAATGTGCACCAGCATTTTCCTGTTCCTTGCACATCCATGTTCTGTGATTAACTTTTCAGCCCACAGAATTGAAAGTTTAAGGAGGGGGGTAGATAGGAATCACAGCTATTAGAAGCTGGTACAGAAGAGAAGACCTTCACTGATGTAAGTCGAGCCTCCTTCAGACTGACATATCCATTAAGTGTTCTAGGCAACAGTAAGGAAGCAGCATGCCATTGCCTTCTGGGTTTTTTGCTGGTTTCTGACCATTTAAGTTAGCTTCTGAGCCAAGCCAAGGTCAGGCTGGTGCTACTCCTTCAATCTAATACATAGGAAAAAGCATCTGATAAGACTTTTCTGCCATTGGCTCCTTCGTTTGCTTCTAAGCAGAACTTCTACAAAAACTGCATCCATTGAAGTAAAATCATCTGAACAGGAAGAAAAGCTGTTGGGGCTTGACTTTCAAATTTTTCCAGATCTGGTAAGTGCCATCCAAATATATCAGTCTTTTGAAGTCAGTTCCATTTATGCTTGTAAAATGGAAACCAATGCCTTGTCAGATTTAAAACAACACGATATTGCTGTTTCCCATTGCATGAATGAGGTTTGGGCCTGCATGTTTCCCATTTCATGCCCCAGAAGATATCAGAAGTATCTTTAGATCTGCTCAGATTATTTGCTCAAGCAAACCACTATTCCCAAGTTTGAAGATATAAGGAATTATAGTTACTCTGAAACCATTGGGTAAATACACTTTTTAAGAGTAATCGCTGCTATTATGCATGAAACATTTCTTACCACAGGGAAAGACATCTCCAGACTTCCCCACCAGTAACAACATGCCATTGTTCTCATGTGCTCAGTCTTCTGAAGCAATTATAGATGTACTGAAATACAGTCAAAAAGATATGGATGAAGTTTTACAGAAAGTAAAGCTTGATATGGATGCTGTAGTCCAAACACTTACTGCCGAGGTAAGAACATCAACCATTATTTCAAATCTCTCTCCATGCTCATCAAAATGGATACTTTATTTCATTTTCTTACATAAATACTATTCAGACGGTAGGGAGGTGATGACTGAAAACATCCTTTAGACTCCATACCAGTTAAATGCAGGCGCTTCTGTCATTGCCTGTAAGTAGTTACACTCTAAATTCTCGACTTTTTTGGTAGAATAAGACACAAAGGAATGACTTGCACGCACTCATGTTGCAAATCCATCCAATCCTATAGCTTTGATGTTTTTCTCATTTGTATCTTCAAGGTTCCTGTTCCTATAGTAATAGATTTTTGTATAATAGCAGTTGATAAAAAAGTTCCCAGCAGAATCTCTGTGACAAAAAATCATTTCAAGACTGTAGCCTTAAAAAGAAGGGTGCAATTCTAGGAAAGTAATTCTGTTTGTCAAAAGCTATAAGGGCAAGAAGTCAGATGAAAAACATTGCTGGCTACTTTTCTTTCTTTCTCCATAAATCTGAAAAAAAAAAAATCTCTTTTTGCTAAGTGTTTTAGGAATTTTGCTGTTTCAGGTACAAGAAAAGCAAAGGGAAGCTTTGGAATGGAAGAGGAAGCATGACAAAATTTATGCTGAAAGTAAAGAAATGGAGTAGGTATAAGTAGGTAACATTAGAATTGTTTTGTAATGATTTCTACAAAGGAATAATTTTTTTTTATCTAACCTATTTCTAACCCAGTTTTTAAAAGGAAATGTCTTGTTCCAGCCAATAGGATTCTTTTTTAAAAAATTTTACCGCGCCTTTATTATTTTTATAAATAACTCAAGGCGCTGAACATGCTTAGTACTACTTACTCCTATTTTCCCCACAACAACAACCCTTTGAGGTGAGTTGGGCTGAGAGAGAGAGGGGGCTGATTGGCCCAAAGTCACCCAGCTGGCTTGTACTGGAAAATATTATAGAATATGGCCCTGCAGCTTTTTTGGAATTCTCAGCCAAAATGTCCATCTAGACTATGACTTGGGGGTTCCCTATTGCAATGGGAAGCAGAAGTTCTGTTTACCAGCCCCCAGGACAGAACTTAGGGAATCTGTCTCTCCAAGCTAGCTGAATGTTTTCTAACACCTCTGTGTTTTGATTGCTCAACTTACTGTGTTACAACCTGACAGAGCAGAGAGATATCACTGGGGAAGGGGGACCCTTATACATTAAAGCTTGACTTGTGCATATTATATAGTGCAGGGAAGTATTTACAACTTAGCAACTATTCTCTTCCCATTTGAAAAGTTTGATGTGCTTTTTCTGATTTATATGTATAAGTATGCTAGATTAGCAACTTATTCCACCTTTGGGCTTTCCCTTCCCCTTGTTGACATCAAACAAAATCTTGTGAGATTTTAGCAATTTGGTAAGGTAAGCATGGTCTTACAAGCACTACTGATGTACACCTGAATTCACACTTCATTTTAGGAGGTAGTTTGGCTGAAGTAAAATTTGTTGCCTAAGCCATAGTGGCCGAGTTCACACATTTTGCTAAATTATCATGAAACAAACTATATTATAGCCTAACACAATATATGCATTTAGTTAGATTGGTGCTTGGTGGAATCCTAAGACTTAGTTTAAAACTCCCATAGCACTTTCTCCATCTATATTTCAAGCAGAGAGGGGTGCCTTTTTCTTTCTTTCAAAGCAAGAACTATCACTGGGTTTTTAAGCAGAGGGAGGGGATGCACCAATGCTGCCAAGGTCAGATCCTCACCCCTTAGTGGCATGGGTGGGGGAGGCTTAATATACATCCTCTTTCTCCACAAGGAAGAGGATACAATTTAGCCATCAATCCATGTATTCTCATCCACTGAAAGAAATCTTTACCTGGCATGTGCCTTTTCCAAATGGGGAAAGTGCAAATTGGGTGAACCTCCTCAAACAGGAGTTGCTAAGTATGAGCCCGGATCAGGGAATATGACACCCAGCTCCTGCTTCTGGAGGAGAGATGAGGTGTGGGTGTTTCAGACCTGATTCTGCAGGAGCATCAACGGGTTTGGCAAAGAGGGCAAGGATTGGAGGTGAAGCACAGATGAGGCCTCATAACCCAGTGGACCATTACATTAGGCCCACAGGTTGGAGGTTCCTCATCTCTCTTCCATAGTCAGGGAGATCTCATTTTTACTTCATCTCTTCCAAAGATAGCTAGAGTATGAATCAAGCAGAATTTCATTCTGTAATTCCATTGGCTTATTTCACTGGTTTTCAGAATTGGTGGAAAGTTTGGTGCAGTCTCCCATGACACTTTCCAGATTGCTGCATCAAAGCCCAAACTAGTTTTCACATCTGTGGCAACTTTGGTTGAGTGCTTAAAAATGGAGTAGTGGTACCACTGTTTCATCTTTAAGCACTCAACCGAAGTTACCACAGGCTTCATCCCTATGGTGTTCAGAGTTATGCGGGCCATGTATTTCTGTTAATGTCAATGCAAAGATGGCAAAATCATGAAATGTGTTAAGATATCATAGCCCAAATTCCATATTTTATACTGGTGTTGCAATGTCATATGCAGGTATATAGAGTCATTGAATCATGACATCACAATGCATGTTTCCATGCTCATATCTCTCCCCTACCACACCTGCTTCTTGCCTGTGCCCTATCCCAGGAAAGTCCAGTCTTTCTAAATGGATAGAACGTGGTCTTTTCTTCTATGTACCTACCTGTACCTCTGATCATTTTCTTCCTTTCCATCTTGCAAACAGTGCACAATATTGATGGCCACAATGTTTAAACCTCTACATAGAATCTCTGCTTCTTTGGGTAATGGGTTTGTTCTTGTGACAACTGCAACTGGGTTGGGGGTGCTTTCTATTCCTCCTTCCATTCCTGGGCAGCTTTCAGATGGACAGGGTGAACATTCTGTCTTCGTGCCAAATGTGCCCCCTTGTTTTGCAGTTTTTATGGGAAATACTATTTTTTCCTTTCTATACCAGTGCATTCTCTACAAATAAACAGTCCCAGTTGCCTGTAGAGATAATGATATTGCAAGGACAGTAGAATTTAGGTATTCAGCACAGGAAAGTGTCTGCAGTTAGGTGGTAGTGTTTTGCTTCTGTAAAGAATTGTGGAGTTAACCTTGATGAAGGAATGGATGAAGCATTAAGAAGGAAAAATGACAACCCGGTCCAGGGTAAATGGAAAGTGTGAGAAAGAAACTCAGAATATCCCCACCTTGATTGTGTTTAGTATAAGAGGGGGCAGCAGGAAACTGGCAAGCGCTCAAGATTCTGTTATTATATCCTGCAATGATAAAAGGAGCATTCCTGTAATCCTTGTATCTAAAGAGCTTTAGCCTAGCTTTGTGATGCACATGTAGATTGACGTGTTTCTCTCCACAAATACCAGCAGAAGATACAGTATTGGCTAAAGATGGCTAGGAGAATGTATGCATTATATCAAATACTTTTGCTTTGCATTCTGTTTTTCCAGAGGTGAACAGAATATTGGGTTTACTATTCCTTCCTTCAGCAGCATGCAGTGGGTAAAATCCACAGCAGACAAGACTGTAGATGCCTCTCCTGTCTTCGTTTGGCAAATTGTTTGTCTTACGCATATTTCTGTTTTGTTTTGAAAGGGCAAATACATTTCTTGTTTTATCTTCTCTTGACTTGATGTCCTTCTCCTAGCTTTACTAGCAGGGACTGGAAGTTAGATGAAGCACTGACTTCATAAAATAAGGGGAAGAATGCGTTTCAAAGGCATTTGCTGACAGAAAGTGGGATCTATTAAGTAATGTGAGTTTTGGTTAATATTCTGATAGTATATTAAAATAATTTTCTTTTATTTTTAGAAAAATTGTTGCTGAGTTTGAGGGCACCATAACACAAGTGATGGGTAGGTTCAGATTACATTTTGTAAACATCTGTTTTTTGAGGAAGAAACCATACTCCACGATTGCATCTGGGCTTGGTGTTTTGCGTCTAAGAGTTGAATGCATAAAGCTATCTTATCTGCACTTGACTAGAAAACAGAGTAGATTGCTAGATTGAGATGTTGTGACACTACAACTTGTAGTTCCAAGTTATTATGACCGGGGTAAGGAATGCTGGGAATATAATTCAGCAATATTGGGAGGGTTTCAGGTTGGGAAACCCTGGGATAGGTTCTACTGCACAAAATTTTTTTAGGTTTGGCATTTTAAGATCAATAATTGTATAGTGAAGGTTTTGGCTTGGGAACCCCCTTCCAAGGTCTTCTATATTTTCTAGAATATTATGCCAATTTCACTAATTTATTTCTTCAGAGGATTCTCAGATCCAAAAGGAGCTTGCAAAAAAAGAACTGCAGAAAGTATTGGATGAAAAGCAACAAGTTATTTCTGATCTGAATGCTGTGGAAAAGTCTTTCTCTGAATTCTTCAAACGATTTAAAAAACAGAAGGAGGCCATAGAAGGATTTCAAAGGGTGAGCCTTTTCAGCTGTTCTACCCTGAGCTCCCTTCAACACTTCTTTGCACATGACACCATCTTTTTTTCTGAGAAGCTTTTGGCTTAAAATCTTGAAGCTTTGTCCATTTCTTGAGTGAGGATCTTTGTAATCTGCCCAGAGGTTCCTATGTTGAAAACACAACATAAATAATTACAGTGGTGGCAAATACTGATTATTTGGGGATAATTGTATTTTTGAAGGCGTTTAAATAGATCCTAAAACACTCTTGGGTTCTTTTTTAATGTAGTTAATAGCTCTTTATATCGGTTATTTTCAGGTGGAGGGTGCTGTCTCTGCCTTTTCTGTTTGCTTTCTGTACCTATGGAACCAGCATTGATTCTTGGTTAATTTTACTAACTGATCACAAGTCAGAAGAGAATGGTATCACTAAGCCAACGTGGGACTTGCCAACTGGGTGGGCAGTGATGTGCATGGTGTATACCATTCATTCTTATCAGTTAAGTAAGTATTTCTCCAAGAAACATATGCTTGGGGGAAAAAAGTATTAAAGAAAGGCATCTGCAGCTTAACTTAGCAAAATGTTGCTAAGAATTTTAACAAGTTCCTGTTTCTATACCTCATAAGATGTCTGTGTTTGTTCTACTGAAGAAAAGCAGTTTTGCCTAAAGAAAGGTTTTGCCTCTAAACCAGTGTTTCTCAACCTTGGGAACTTTAAGGTGTGTGGACTTCAACTCCCAGGATTCCCCAGCCAGCATGGCTGGCTGGGGAATTCTGGGAGTTGAAGTCCACACATCTTAAAGTTCCCAAGGTTGAGAAACACTGCTAAACAGTGCTACCTTAAATATCCACACAAGAATTTCTAAGGATCTAATTACCAATAGTTGAGTGATGGTGGTGACAGTGTTGGTGAAAGGAGTCAGGAAGAAAAGAAATGGAAACCTTCCAGTTGCTTCCAGCACCCTACTTTCCTCTTTCCTCTTATATTTTGAAATTAAAGTCCTTACTAATACAGCCAGCATTCAAGGTCTCAAGCTAATCTTTTTTACATTTTTGTCAAAAAGAACAAATGTACAATATTCCATTTGTAAGAGAATTCCAGAATGTTGTTTTCTGCGATGAATAAGCAGTGGTTTTGCTTTCAAGAAGAAAACAATGAAAGTGGGAACTTGTTCTATGAGGTGAAATAAAAATGTCTTGTTCTCATTCTTTAGAACGAAGAAGCTCTGAAGAAATGTGTTGAAGATTACCTTGAAAGAATTAAGAAGGAAGAACAGAGATATCAAGCCCTGAAGGCACATGCAGAAGAAAAGTTGCATCAGTGAGTCAAGCGTCATGGTCATCCATAGGCTTATAGTGCTTTAAAGCTGGAAGAAAACCCTTTAATGCGCTAATGTGTGTGGATGCTTTTTCATGCAGAGCAAATGAAGAGATTGCCCAAGTGAGAAGCAAGGCCAAAACAGAAGTGGTTGCCCTCCAGGCCAGTTTGCGCAAAGAACAGATGAGAATCCAGTCACTAGAGAGAAGCATTGAGCAAAAGGTCGGTCTAAATCTTACGTGCCTTTTGGACCAGTCTAAGGGTTCCATTCTTTCAAGCAAGGACTAGGGCGGCTGTCTTCCAAACGGCTTCCCTTTTTTAAGAAAAAGAAAAATCTAGATGCAAGGCACATGTAAAGTCAATCCTGTATTAGGAGCTACTAGATCCAAATGGTGTGAGATCAGAACAGTGGATTGGCTCCCACCAGGTTTTCTCTGAAACAAACCAAACATGCTCTGGCAGAGACATCCTTATGGTAATGCAGAACCCGCCCCCCCAAGATGGGGGCTATCGTGACCTGGATGGAAAGAGCCTAAGCGTGTTCCCGTCTGAGCAAGCAAGTAGCTGCCATTCGCCCCTTTGAAGAAAACTACTCAGTAATGAAATTTGTGGCACCTTATAGTTACTGTATAGCAATTACAGTGGTACCTCGGTTCACGAACTTAATTTGTTCCGCGACTCTGGTCGCGACCTGAATTGGTCGCGACCCGAATCAAATTTTCCCATAAGGTTCAGTGTAAATACGGTTAATCCGTTCTGAACCATATGTTGTTGTTTTTTTAACCGCAAAAATATGAAACAAAATACAGCATGAAGAGAGAGAACACTAGCCTTGCTCGACGCGACTTCTGGCATGGAGGACAGAAAGGCGGGTGGGGAGGCGGTTATTGCTTGGAGGGAGAGTCCCCCTCCCTACAGGAAGCCGCGACCACGTGTCACGGCAGGGAAAATGGCCGCGGATCCTGTTCGTCACCCGATCCGGCGTTCGCAAACAGAGGCAAAATTTTGCGAACGGAGCTGTTCGTGACCCGAATTGTTTGTGAATAGTAGTGCTCGTGAACCAAGGTACCACTGTATAGCTAAACTTTCATTGATAAGCCCGCTGATCAGTCAGATTCATCAGTGAGGGTAAACAAAAGCTCTTCTCTCCAGCTTCATATTTGGAAAGTAGGCTGTAAAATTCAGGGTTAATTCTACTTAAAGGGTACAATTCCTCGCCTGATGGAAATCTGCAGCTATCACTTTCACTCTGCATTTTGTGGCTTATAAATAAGACACACGCACCTGAAGGAACAAATATAACTATTAATTTAATTAATTAACTCTATTAATTTAAAAATTACTTTCTAAGTTGTATTTATACAATATCTACCATATGATGCTTTCTTCTTATTTCTTTTACAGACAAAAGAAAATGATGAACTCACAAAAATCTGTGATGATTTGATTTCTAAGGTGGAAAAAATGTGCTAGATCTCCGCATTCACCCCATTTTGTTCTGTTCTCCAATTTTGGAGTAGTTTATTTATTAAATGTACTTCTATGGTTCAGTTTCACTACTTTGACTAATTTTGTTTGATATGAAATAGTTCCTTTATATTGCCAAGTTGCTGTTTCTAGAAAGCAATTGAAGAGGCATACAAGTGATTCTGTAAATACAAGTCTTGGTGTATTTTTGTTTTTAGTCTGCAGTCTTTTAACTAACCAATTAATGTTTGATGGGCTATTTTCTGTATCCTTGGACTGGACTTTATTGCTTCCTTGTATGTTTTTGGCAGTCAGGAAGGAATTGCTTTCAATTGTGTGAAAGAAATGGAGAAAGTTTATCTTTCATTTAAAAAATGAACACTTCTGATATTATATTGCACAGGCTCTATAATCTTAAAATTGTTCATTAATTAGTTTTTGTTCTATTCATATAAATCAGTATGCGGAAACTGAAATTGCAAGATCCTCTTTCTCCAGCTGTTTAGACATTTATCTCTTTCTCTCTTTGGTCTTTAAAATAAAATGCTTCATTAAATATGTAAATCTGTTGAGTTGTGGCTAAATGAACAAATATTTTGTATTTAATGCAAGTAGAAAACTCTATATCTGTCTGCTAACATAACTCTTCATTTTCTGAAATCGAATGTCAATATATGTTAGGTACTTCAGACTATTACTTGCTTCAGGTTTTTTCCCAGTGAAGAACCTATTGTAAAACTAATAATGTACCTTGCAAAACATTCACAGATGTGGTGGGAGATCAGTCTGAAAATGGAAAGCTGTGCTTTGTGGTCCAACAAAATAAGCAAGGTAGTGCTTACAGACCGGGGGGATCCACGTTCAAGTCCCCACTTGATCGTGAAACTCCGTGGGTGACTTGTTTCCCAGTCACTTTCAATTGAGCCTCATTAAATTTTAAAAAGCAGAAAGATAAAAACCAACACAAACTAATAATCAAGAAAAAGAAGAGAGAAGGAAAGGAAAGGAAAGGAAAAGTGCTGGGGAACAGAAAAGGAGAAGAACAAGAGAAATGCAAAAAGAATGACTTTGGGCTTCTTATACAGCAGATATATGGGGCTTCTTGGCCCTCCTTCCCCCTTCGCTCACTTGCATGCATCAGCACCCTTCCCCTTCACTCACTCACACTGCACCTTCTGCTCATTTGCATGCACTGGGGCCTCCTTCCCCCTCACTCGCACGAACCAGCACCTTCCTTTGCTCACTCGGGTGCTTCTTCCGCGCACTCTGCAGCTCACTTTGGAAACTGCTGGCCATTTGTGAGGGTTTTTCCTTCCTCCTGCAATGCTTCCTCCTGCAAAGTTCCAGAGCCATAGCACAGAGGCTGCACAGTGCATGAAAGCGAGCAAAAGGGGAAGGAGGGTGTGGTGCGTGTGAGCAAGCAAAGGGGGGGAGGAGGCTGTGGTGCAAGTGAGCAAAGAAAGGCCGGGGTAGGTGAGGGAGACCTACTCAAGCAACTTAGTGACCTCCCCTGCTTGCTTCCCCATTGACTTTGTGGGAAGCCAGCAGGGGAAGGTTGCAAATGGCAGTCATGTGATTGTGGGGTGCTTGGCAATCGGTCATAAGTTCGAACAGGTTGCCAAGCATCCAGATCACAATCACGTGACTGTAACCTTGGGGATCAGTCATAAGTCCATTTTTTCAGTACCATCATAACTTCAAAAGGTCACTGTACAAATGGTCATAATTCAAGGACTACCTGTATTAACACATTTTTTGAAACCGTCATTGAAGGAAAAATGGGAGAAATCTAAAGAAGCCAGTAATGAAGAACTCTCTAAAAAGCTGAAGAAAAAAGGGGATCTGATATGTAGGAAATGGACAGAATTTAAGACTGTGTTTAAGGTTTCCTGTTAGAGAATATTGAGCAGGAAGAGCTACCACCTGGCCACTGTCACCAATTAGCATAACTTCTTGCTAATAAAGTTACTCGGGTTCACTATAATGTTAGGTACAGCGGAGGTATGCTTACATTCCATACCAAAAATACACACCAGCGTTAGAGAGATTTAAAGAATGCAGTGTCCTTATCTTGTTCTCCAAAGAAATCCAGCCAGACGTTATAAAACATATCTGGTGGTTTATTGAGAAAAATAAAACTACATAAAATACAAGTTTCATGCAAAACATATAAAAATCACTTCTCATTTATGTGGCATCCAAGACTTATCCAATACACAAGTTCAACAAAGTCTCTAGCCAAAAAACTCAGAGAAGAGGTACACTACTTAGTTATTAGTTACAATTACATAACCTATAAAACAATTACATGATGACTAAAAACCTACTAACAGTGAAGCATACAATCACCCACAATTATTGGAACTATGCACTTGGGTAACTAGCATGAAGACGCCAATAGGTGGCAGTAAATAGCAGTATACGGGCAAACTAAAAGACCAGTGCAGGTGGCGTGACTTCTGCAGCCAAAACAATTTGTTTGAAGATAAGCAATTTGTTCTTTTTCCCACGAGAATACCCTACCATATAATGACTATGGGCAGAATCTGATATGGTATGTGGAGAAACATCTTGTGATGTCTGGGATTCTTTTCAACCTATGGACAGAGTGTGCTTTCTGGTATGACTTCCACCACTTGTAGACTTCATCCATAATCCTCCTGGCTTTGAAAAGCCAGGACAAGCATAACAAGTTGGGTCCAAGAGATTGTCAATGCCTTCTTTGGAGAGGGGTGTTCCTATCAGCTTGAAAGAGGCTGCAGCAGGCCCCTTTGTCCCAACAGTTTTAGACAATTATCACCCAGTCTGACCTTCCCTTTGTGGAGAAAGTGGTATGTTGTCAACTGCAAAGCACTCGAGGAAGCAGTTTATCTACGTAGATATATTTTAGTCTTGATTTTCACCTGGTAATGTCAAAAACTGCATCTGGTAGATGATGTCAGGACCTAGATAGGGAGAGTCCACCTCTCCTGGTCCTTTTCAACCTCTCAGCAGCTTTTCATATCAATCGTGGTATTCTGGACCCACTACAAGGACTGGAGGTTCAAAGCAGTGTTTCAGAGGTTTTGCTCCTGACTGGGCAGTCAGTACCAGTCAATGACAATGAGAGACAAGAAGTCAGTCTTGTTGACTTAGTTGTCAGTCTCACAGGGCTCAATTCTCTCATTCCTTCTGTTTAATGTCTGCATGAACCATTGGGAGAGGTCATCCATCAGTTCAGGGTAAGACTATCAGTATGCTGATGATACTCAGCTGTAGATCTCCACCCAGGTCCAAGCCAGAGATGCAGTGGAGGTCTTGAACCGGTATGTGGAGGCAGTTTGGATATGGATAGGATGAAACAGGCTTCAGTTAAACCCAGGTAAGACATAGTTGCTGTCTGTGCAGAAAGAAAATGTACTTTCTCCAATAATAATTCTTGAAGGGGTGACACTGCAAAAGATGGCCCACCCATCTTGTCCTGTGCAGACCTCCAACCAACCTCTTTTAAGGATCCTCCATGGGGCAGAGATGAGGGATGGCAGGACTCACAAGCCATTTAGCAGGCCCTATGTTACAGGGCCTCAAGATTAGACTGGCGCCCTTATTGCCAGCTTTCTGGGAACTATTAAAGACAGAGTTGTTCCGGAAGACCTTTGGGAAACGAATGGTCACCATCACTCACTGCTTTATATGTTTTTATTGGCTTTTATGCTTTAACATTTTATGTGATAAACACTGGTAGTCCTTTCTGTTGAATGTGGCAAATTAAATAAATGAATAGGAGAGGAACCACCAAATACAAGGTAGTCTCCAGAAACTCAAGGAACTCTGTCAGAAAAGCTACTGCTCAGAGGGAGGCGAGGCTTGTGAGAGATACCAAAAATATCTAAAAAGGTTTCTCACCATGAAGCATGAATGAAGAGTGGTCTGTTGCCATTTGCTAGAGTTCTTCAAACAGAAGCTGGACAGTCATCTCTCTGAGATCCCCTAGTGGATCCTGCACTGAGCAGGGGGCTGGATTAGGTGATCTCTACTATTCCTTCCAACTCTGTAACTCTGGTATTTATGAATTTCTGCTGTATCCTAAAATATACTTGGTACAATTATGTATTTTAAAAAGCCCATAGGTACAGGGATTGCCAGACTGGGCTTTGCAGTCCCAAGGAGAAAGGGTCACGAGCAACTTAGAGGAGGGTCGCAAACTTTGCACTGGCAAAACAGGAGTGCAGTCAAAATTCATTCTTGCTTTGTCTGAGCAAATGCACAGCAGGCTTGCCCAGGCAACATAGAGAGGAAGACCCCAAGCAAGTTTTGACAGTGCCCCCATTTTGCCTTAAGGAAATGCCCAGAGCAGGTTGAGAAATGGCTAAGGCTGCGGGGTCCAACCATCGCTCAAAACCATCCACTTATGGTTTTCCAGCAGCTGTTGCCTTCCAGCATGGTTTTTGGAGTGTCTATCAGAAGGGTATATACAGTCCACCTCCCCTTAGACTCTCAGAGCAAAGAAGGATGATGTTACATATGTTCTGTCCGCATGTATGCAGTTTTATGTGACTTCAACCACAACTCCTCTTGGAGGCAGGGAGATTTCTCTGTTCCATGCGTATCATGTGCGCTGTACCATGTGTGTACCTCTGAGTCCCATTAGAGGGCAAAGCTGGTCACATACTGCCCCCAAGTGGCCAATAGCTGTGGGTTTGTAAAATTCAGCATCCACAGTATTCATTTTTAAATGTTAGTATTTACAGCATGGAACACATGTATTCAGTGGTTAGAGAAAAGTTACAGATCAACAGTCTATCCCTAGTGCTGATAAAAATAAGTCAAGAAAGTATAATGAAAATTACACATCTTTTAGTAAAACTATTTATTTCTTGCCCACCCTTAACCCCAATAGACAGAATAAATTAGTTTTATTCTAGGGTGGAGTCACACAAATTCATTTATTATTTGAGTCCAGAATTGCAGGATTAGCTCCCTGAATTATTAAACTATATTTTCTCTGGTAATCAGTGCGTTTTGAATATGATCTCTTAATGCTCCCACTGCAGGCTTCTTCCTACTTTGGGTATCATATGGTGAATGGTCAGGAGATAATTCTAGCTCAGCCAAGCAACCATCTGAAGATTCTGTCTGTAATGATCTGAAACGGTAATTATCTGTAATGATCTGAAAACTAAACTGAAGATTGTGGGGTCCTTAATGAGCCCCTTGAAGAAGAATGGCAAAACAGAGAAATAGATACTGTATTTACCAAACGAAAGGGATTCTGAATCTAAGACGCTCTCTCTCACACACATCCCAAATAAACTTCAGACAGAAAAAAAGTTCTGCTTTGAATATTGATTGTAGATAACTCTCTCGTAAATTATTTTGAGAAAAACTATTCTCCTTTTTAGGTACATATGGTAGTGTAGTTTGGGCAAGAAATATTACCCTAGAAGTATATTAATCTTCATCTGAGATATGTTTCTGTTAAACAAGATTGAAAAGAAATGAAAGAGAGGAGTTTCTTAAAGGCATAATTATGGTATTTTTATAGTTATTAGAGTATCATTCCATTACTAACCAGTAGATGGCACTGTTACCATTCTTTTCCTTCCTCATGATATCAAAGGATTTCTAGTCTACTTAGTAAGCAAAAACCCATTGATTTATAAAATTATAAAATGGGCCCTATTTCCACTCATGCTTCAAATCCTCAGGAAATTAGAATATCTGTATTCTGTGTAACACAAATGCTGTAAAGATATTTTTCAGTCTAATATCCAAGTGGTTTTACAAGTCAGGGTTCATGCATTCTCCTTTTGGCCAAATTTTTCAAGTCAATACTGGACAGATGAGGGATGTATGCGGGTAGACATTCAACAAATGCAGCTCCCCCACTATTTAAAAGAGAAGCTGTTGGTTAATTTATACCTGACCTGTTGTTGTAAAGCAAAGCCACACACCCCAAAACCATTTCTACCTCTATAGTTAATAGAAATTCAACAAAATTACAATCTCTTTTGAAGATGGGGAATGACAGTTTCTTTTAAAGATGGGAATCCCATGGGGATAAAATTAGTCCATGGAAAAGGACTAATTTTATCCCTTCAAACTGAAGATCACTAACTGGGAAGGACTGCTTTTTTTAAAAACATTTTTGTATGTAACACAAAACTTTCAGATCATAGCTGCTTCTAGACTGAGGTGTGAAGAGCACCCATGTTATTTTGATTCATTACTGTTGTTACAAAAAGCACAACAATTAAATAATTTTTAAAACCTTCGGTTTAAGGTGGCATTAAGATGGAGCTAATTTTCATCCCTCCTTCAAAACCCCAGAAAGCCAAGGATCTGGAAAAATAGTGTCTTAATCTGCACTAAAACTTTGAACATATTCAAATTGCAGCTTCAGGAGGCAATGGATTACTTTTTCTGTTGCTTTTGTGACTCCAGAGAGGAAGCAAGTGAACTGCCAAAGTCTGTTCATGTTCTCGGTACACAGTTTCTTGCAATATTCTATTATTCTGAAATAATATTCTAGTAGGAGAACAGGCTCTGATGATCCCAGGACTTTCCTCCTCTCTTTTTTTTCATAAAGCCCTTTCTTATTACATTTTGTTAGGAGCGTGTTCTTACCAACGCGGGCCCACTCTCTCAGCTTAATTCTGAGCGGGTCGCCATTAAAGTCTTGGATCTTTCATGCTCGCAATTCTGTCTCTCTAATGTGTGTGTGTGTGTGTGTGTGTGTGTGTGTGTGTGTACTTCCAGTCTTTCTCTCACATCTTTCCTTTGTATTTGGACATTTATCTAAGAATCTTCATGTGACTTTAAAAAGAAATAAGGAAGGGCTGAAAATAACAATGACATGACCAAATGCCCAGGCACAGGAAGGGATACGGATGGGCTGTCGTTCCAGAACAACCCTTGATAGAAAGCCAGTTGAAATAGGTTCAGCAGGGCTCTTTACGCAAGACCAAGCTGCACCTATTTCCTATGCAAGTGTAGGATGGGGTGTAGCTTCAAATAGCCCTGAGTCCAGAACAGAGTCCGCACAGTCATGCGTTTTCCAGAACCTGGAAGAAGCAGAACCAAACTTTTGTTTCTTTATTTTTTAAATGGGAATTGCAATTTAAATAATTAAGTATTTATAGTCCATGCCCACCCTCTGGAGGATGTTCTGATGGTTACTAAAGCAAGAAAAAACAATACAACCAAGTAAAATAAATAATAACAGTTCAAAACAGTGTTTGAACATATAACCCTTATAGAGAGAGATTCAAGGAATAAGAGGCATAGACAGGCTGGGATGATCAGTGCAAAGCCAGATCTTCATCTGTGTGGAGGGCAGAGGAAATGACCTTGAGGGGCAGGAGGAAGACCCGTTACAAGGCAACAATCAGACAAGCACAGCTCGAGTCCTTTCCAAAAATCTAATTTGCGAAAACATCTGAGACAAGCCTCACACAAGATAAAGTGAGGGAGGAGGGAAGCACATTCAGACTTGCAAGATTCACACAATTGTGATTTGCAACCTTCCCTGCCGGTGTCAGAACCTGCAGCAATCAAAATATTAATCAACTAGAGGCCTGTTTTATTAGAGTAGTAAATGTCTGTTTTGCTTGCTTTGTTTCTGCCATTCTTAACAGGGGGGAGCAAAGTCAATGGGGAAGCTGGCAGAAAGTCAGAACTCACAGTCACATGAGGTCCTTGCTGAATGACTTAACGTGGTCCTCACTTAATAATAGTAACAGGGATTGTTGGAATTGCCGTCACTAAGCAACGCAGTCACATGGCATCTCACTTTACGATCTCATCGCTTAGTGACAGAAATTCTGGTCCCAATTACCAACATTAAGCAAGGACTACCTGTAATCAAATCATGTCCATATCAGTCTGTCCTCCTGAGAAACGCTTTCACAGTCAGGGGGACCATTATGGTAAGATCCTGTCCTTCACCCCCTAATAATGCTCTTCTCCTAGCTATGGGAAGTTAAGGAGGGTTTCCCTTGCAGAGCTCAGTGTTCAGGCAGGGACATACTAAACAATTAAGGGCATTGAACTTCAGAACTAAACCCTCAGTTGTGATTAGTAACATATAAGCAGCCCTTGCAATTTGTGATACACAGGCTCTGAAGGCCGTTCAAAGTAATACAAGGTGACGTTAATCAAATCTTTATTACAATCAAAGATCAGGAGTTATTCACCATGCAGAAAATGCCTAGATGTGACAAATTTCAGTTAATAAGAGAAAACTTACTAAAAGAGTTTTAGTATGAATTATATGAATGAATTATAAAATAAAAGTAAAATCCATCAAAGAAATCAGCTGTTGTTGTATCTTTTGATGGCAGCACTCCTTGTTATATCTTGAACAGCATCTGATAGTAGCAGGCTGGTGTAAAACTCCCCTGTTTTGCCTGGGAATTGCTGGATGATGAGTGCTAAATGGCCTTTTCAGGAGTCTCTGTAGTTGTCACAATAAAGAAGCACATTCTGAATTGTCTCTGTCACTCCAGAGTCACACTGGCATCAGTGTTCATGTATATAGGGATTTGATGTACAGTATCTACCTGTTAGGAGGGCAGAAGGTAAGACATCATGCCTAGCTCTAAAGAATACTTTCCTTAGACTGGAGGAGTTTAGGGTGCTCAGAGAGTTTGCAGGTGTTCTTGCTGATAGGCATTCTGGTGTTCCTTGTTAAGGACCTAATCTCAGTTTGTAGTTCTATATCCTCCAGCCTTTGGTATAGGTAGTCCTTGACTTATGACCATTCGTTTAACGACCACTTGAAGTTACAACAGCACTGAAAAAAGTGACTTACTACTGGTCCTTGCACTTATAGACATCACAGCATCCCTGCAGTCATGTGATCAAAATTTGGGCGCTTGTCAACTAGCAAGTATTTACAACAGTTGCAGCATCCCAGGGTCACGTGATCACCATTTGCAACCTTCCCAGGGGGCTTCCAACAAGCAAAATCAGTGGGGGAAGCTGGATTTGCTTAACAACCATGTGATTTGCTTAATGATTGCAGCAAAAAAGGTTGTCAAAATTGGGTGCAATTCACTTAATGGCTGCATTGCTTAGTAATGGAAGTTCTGATTCCAATTGTGGTCATAAGTCGAGGACTACCTGTATACAAATCCCTTTAGCCTGGTCAAAGCCAGCACAGATAAATTACTCCTTGGATAAGCCAATAGTGTCTAATTTACAGTATTTCCTATTCTTAAAGCTCATAACAAGGCATAATCTTCTGTTAAAACCAGCAGTGCTCACTGGGAAGAATAGAATTTTCAACCAGGGTGTCAGTAGTGTCCTCCAGGCCCTGGGTTTGATTCTGGGCATTCCTACTTCAAATCTAAGGGCTACATTAGAATGCTTCTTGGGGTGGGGATGTGATTTCTATCACTTCTATGGAGTTGTTCCTAATAAATAGACCAATTGGTGCTGCATATGGAATCTGGGACAGAGTTTTGGCCTCAAAAAGTTTAAAGACCATGGGAATGAACTCTCCTCCTCTGGCTATAATAAGGGCTACCATCTTCAGACCCCCACGCAGCACATTGTAGTAATTTAGGTAGGAAGTCACTATGGCCAGGCCGTCTCTATAGGAAGGGCTGCAGCTGCTAGACTAGACCCAGCTAGAGAGATGCCTTCTAGTCCACCATTTGTCACCTGCACCTTGAGGGACAGAGTTGAATCAAAGAATAAAATGGATGACTTCTTTCTTTTTCAGGAGCTGTGTAACCCCATTCAAAACTCAAGACCTACCCAGCTCCTCAACCTGATTGGTGAGCCACCAACCCACAATGCCTCGGTCTTACCAGGATTCTGCTTCAGTTCCTTACATGCTACTGACCATCCCTTTAGCATCCAGATACCAATCCAACACCTGTACCATCTCACTTGACTCTGATGACAGAGAGAACTGCCACCCAACCAAGCCCAGCAGCTTCATACAGAAGTTAAACAACAAGGATGACAGACTGGAACCCTGGAAGACCTCACAGTTTAGCGGCCATGAGCAAAATCACTTTAAAACACCATGGATATAGGAGCAGAACCACTGAGGGACACTGCCCCTTGTTCCACCCCAGATAGCAGGATATCATGCTTGAGAGATCAAAAGAGTTACATGTCATGTATCTTTCCCCTGGAGCAGGTCTTCTTTTAAGGTGACCAACGTGGTTTTAGTCTTAAAGCCAGGCATGAAGTCCAACCGGAACTGATCCAGAAAGTCAGGCACTGCAGCTCTCAACCCAATAAAAAGAAACCTTCTCTGGAGACTTAGCACATCCAAAAGAAAATCAATTTATTGAGGATTAACATATAGTCCATAGTAGAGATTGGTGAAACTGAAACCGCACACAGCAACGTTTTCTTAACCCCTCTTCCTTGCCCCCCCCCTCCCTTGGTTCTTCTGGTGCCTTCTCCTGCTTTGATGCTGGTACGACCTAGGCATTCTTGAGAACTAGATAACGAGCCATCTGCTCTAATGGCTATTCACCTAACCCACCCACCCTTTATCCCTCCCTCTACCATGGCAGAACTGAGCAAGCTAGTTATAATGCTGGTTAATTGATTGCGAGGTTCTGACACAGATAAATCTTATCCTTCAAGAATGCATGAAGCTATCAGCCATCACCTTCTTAAGAACTTTACTCAGGAACCCCAACTGTCTCCCAAATAGCTGAACATTTTTATCCCTGTCCACTGATGCCCTTTTAGTTTTTAGATCTCCACTAATCATTTTGTGCAGCCACATTAGTGTCTTCTGTTGTCTTTTTTTCACTGTCTTTGGAATTGTTTATAATTGTGGTTTTAGGAATGTCCATCCCTCTCATTCTTTTTTTCCCATTAGCTTCTTCTGCTATGGAACCCTGTTTAATATTTCTCTGAGTTTACTGAAACTGAAATTCTTAAAGTCCAGGATACACACTTGAGTACACTCATCTTTAGTTTTCTTTAAAATAAGAAACTCCAGCCTTCCATGGTCCTGCCACCCAAGTTGTCATTATTTCCACTTTATCTACCGAGTCTGCCTTGTTGGTTGTGATCAAGTAAAGGAAGCTGATCTCAGCTGTCATCATTACAGGCCAGGGATTTCCCGGAAGGACCATGTCTGGCAGAGCTTCTCTCCCAATAAATGTCAGGGGAATTAAAGTCCCCCATTGCTGCTATTTCATACCTCTTTGAAAGATCTACAAGTTGCTCTTGGAAAATATCCACATCTTTTCTTAGGTTGGATGATCAGTGGTTAGCACTGATAACAATATTGCTTTTATTCCTTCCTCCAATTAATTTAATCCATATGTTCTCAACTGCTGCACTACATTCATTTTCTTTATTTCAGTACAAACGTGGATATTTTCATATAATACAACAACTCTTTTTCACTCACTTCTGCTCCTTTTAAACAATTGGTATATTCCCATCATGAGAATCATCCAACCTGGTTTCTATTATACCTATTAAGTTATGGTTTCTTTCCTGTAATAAGAATAAAATTCATCTTGTGTGTTTCCCATACTCTGAACTTCAGTTTGCGTGTGTGTGTGTATGTGTGTGCTAGGTTTCTGTCTTCAACCTCCACAGTATCCAGTTTCAAATCCCCCAAATGAAACTCATCATTCTTAGACCAGCCTCATCCTTCTCCGTCCTTGAGAGGTATAAGGTCACTTGGTAACAGACTGGGAAGAAACTCTGAAGTGTTTTTCCACTGTTTTTCTTAACACTTGTTTCAAAGGTCAGATTTGTGCTCATTTCCTCATTTGCTTAAGAGAATTCTGCTCCTTTGCTCAAGGTGTAGTGTAGTGGGGCTGAATGGGATTCCTAGCTCTTGTAATAATGTTTCCAGAGTAGATTTGGGAGCAAAGATGGTGTCTAAGGCTGCCTTGGGGTTGGGTTCCATCACTATGGTACTTAAATTAGATCACTGTCTAAGTCAGGAGTGACCACCATCCAAGGTCTGAGAACAGTAGATTATTTTCTCTGCTGGCTTTATTTCTTAGGGTCAAAACATTTCTTGGATAGGCACATCCCATGTTTACCATGTTTACCATGTTACATACTGACACACAGGAATTAATTTCTAAAGAAATGGGTGCCTCAGTCAAGGGCTGGTGTCCCAAAGTTATGTTAACCAGGAACCCTTTACCTTGTCTTTCCAGAGCTATACTCGGTGATTGGCTGGTAATTAAAAACAAAATACTTTGCACATGCTAACAGATACACAGCTGTAATTTCACATGTCCTGTAGCAGACCTGTAAGGTGAAAAATAGGCACCAAGGGCTAGACGCTAACAGCTTAAATTAAGCCTGAGTGTGGGGGGGGGGAGGGGCATGGGGGGGTTGTTGTGAGTAACAGTTGCATTTTGGATTGAAATGAGCTTTGCATATCATTTCTGAAAACTTCCCATAGCATAAGCTGTGCTATCCTTTTATCAACAGTAATTTATTTGTTTTATTTATTTATTTTTCAAATGTATATATGCCGCCCATCTCACTATACAAGTGACTCTAGGCAGCGTTACAGATAAAAAACTATAAAATCCTAGAAAAAATATGTATGCTAAAAAAAACTACAAAAGGTTAAAATTCACCTAAAAAGGTAAAACTACAGTGCAAACTAAAAAGGCGGAGAGAGCGTCCTCAGGCTACCCACCACCCCCAGTGCTGCGAACCCTGTTGGGTGCCCATGCAGGTTGGCAGAGCCAGGTCTTAACGCCCTTTCAGAAGGCCAACCTCTCCTCAGGGGGCAGGATATTCCAGAGGGAAGGGGCCCCAGCAGAAATGGTGCTTCTCCTGGACCCCGCCAGTGAAACTCTCTAGGCAACGGGGTCCATAACATACCCTTCCTGCTGGACCAGGTGGGATGGGTCAATGTAATGGGAGCGAGATGGTTCCTCAGGTAATCTGTGCCCATGCCAGGTTAATGAAACTGGTTTGATGGCTCAATCATTTGAGGATAGAAATGTGTGTTACAGAGCATCTTTCCCTGTCTGAGCCATTCCCCTTGTCTCAGCCAGACTTAACTGGGCACTAGTGCTTCAGGCTAAATTAGAGTCAGCTCAATAAATGTCATGTTCAAATCTTGTGGGTCTTTAAGTCACCGTAATAACCAAACCATAAGCAAAGTGAAGCTTATGTTCCAGGCTTTCCACACCCTAATCTTAGTGTTGGGCTCAGTGATGTCAACTGCTTTCCCACCAAGAAGAACTGGGCATTTTGAAATGTTTCTCCCCTTGTATTCCTTCCTTGTGATGAGGAGCAGATGGTACAACCTTTCCCGTTTCTAAGCTGCTCATGCATGTAGTGATCTGGACTGTGTGAAGACGTCCTGCTGATCTTAAATCTTAGGGAACCCTACCCTTTTAGCCTTCTGGAAGCCGTGAAGACCTGGTCCTTCCCCAAGGCATTGGGCTAGGATGGGGCTGACCCAGAGGCTGTTTGGTCTGGCACCTGGGGGGGAGGGTACTTTTGTTTTTAATTGTGTTTTTATGTGTTGTTCTGAGCTGCCATATAATAAGAATCATTATAGGAGATAGGTGGCCATATAAGTCCTGTAAATAAGTAAATAAATAAATTATGTCTCTATGTATATCAAGGTTGAGGTTTCTCTGCTTGAGATCTCTCCAGGTTTCATCCAGGCTCAACATAGATACAAATTGGGGTGCAGGGTGGGTGAGCCCTCAATGAACTGGGTTGGCTGTTATTTTTTCTTCCAAGGAGACTACTGACCATCCAGTATAATCTTTCTATCTTTAGTCTTCCTAACCCCATCTTTAGAGTCAGCTTGTTCTCATTTTCCTTTTGCAGATTCCAAGGAAAATCTACCTACTGTATGCTTCCAGCGGATTAAATATCTGGCCTCATTCAATTTAGGATGACTAAAAGTCTAAGGACTTTTTCTCCCTCCCTCTCCCTTTAGTCATTTCAGAATCTTCTGCAGCCCAAGACCGTACTGTGGCAGGGCTAAAAAGACAGACCCCTTTGCCAAATGGGCCCCCAAACTCCATGCAAATGACGACGGAAAACTTCAGAAGGGTGGGTTCGTGGGAGGAGAGAGGAAGTGTCCTTTCTTTACCAGGTGGAAAAATCCAGTAGGAACCCAAGGAAACTACTTCTCCCCTGGCTTTCCATCTCCTTCCTTTCTGCTAAGGAAGGCCAGAAGCAAGAGGAAGAGAACTCAGACAACCACCGCAGTGTTGCATTACGCAATTCTACCTAAACAAGGCTGTTCTCCTCCAGAAAGCCATCCTCTTTGGCCTAAAGAAGTGTCACAGGAGAATGTATGGGAAATCTGTCACCATCACAACATACCTTGAACCTTTGATGGGGCTGTCGGAGCTGTTTAGCAATCTGACTCATTGGGCATAGACCCCAGTAGAGCAATGCCTGGCCACTGAAGGGCTGCTCTGAATTGCAACCTAAGCTGCTTCTCTCCCAGGCTTCTCTTGCCTGTTTCTTAAGCCAGCTTCAGATATTCCAGCCCAGATTGCAGTGGGGGGGGGGGTCAAGAGAGCTGGGATGATGCTCACTCTGGACTATGGCCACAAGACCAAATGGGTCTTTTGCCTGCTTCTTACCCTTCCCATCCATGCAGGGAAAGTAATCCTCACCACTGGCTCCAGTATGGGCCAAGCGACCTGTGTCTGCACTTTCCTTTTAGGAATTGTTCCCTTCTCGCTAGTCCTGTGTCTTTCCTTTACTTTCCCAGATGTATGCAAACATCTGGGATCCCAAGGATGTCTCCAGCCCCTCTCACATTATCTCCTTTGACAGTGAACCAAACTCTTTTACTTTTTGTTCTCCTTGAGGCTCCAGTGCTGCTCCAGTGCTGCAGTAATCAAAGCAATTGTAGGTAGGAACTTGGAAACTTTCTGGCAAGGAAGAACAGATAGTTCAGCTTCATAGAAACAAAGCAGCATTCCTACTTGCAACTTAAATACTTTGTTTGAAAAGAAGGGAGGGGTGGGGAGGGGAGGGGAGGGGAGGGGAGGGGAGGAGGGAAGGGAAGGGAAGGGAAGGGAGGGAAGGGAAGGAAGGGAAGGGAAGGGAAGAGAAGAGAAGAGAAGAGAAGAGAAGAGAAGAGAAGAGAAGAGAAGAGAAGAGAAGAGAAGAGAAGAGAAGAGAAGAGAAGAGAAGAGAAGAGAAGAGAAGAGAAGAGAAGAGAAGCTTTGCAATGCTCTGGGCAGGGAGTAAGAAAGCAAGGGGAGCACGCTTTACCCAGCCAGGGCAGAAACCAAAAGTATGGCATGGGGAGATGTAAGAGTTGAATGGAGATTGAGTTTCTAGGGGTGAGGACACTTCATTGACTTAATGGGCCAACACTGGATCATCTGCAAGATGATAAAACAATGCAGAGAACATAGCAACCCATCAGCGCAGAACAAAAATGGCTGCCCAAGGCAGTGATCAGTCACTAGAGAGGAGGGGGCATACCAGGTACTGCAGCCCATGAGTTGGGGCTGCTACTAGAATGGAATGAGGAACTGGAGAACATCTACTCTGAAAGGCTCAGCTTGGGTCAGAAGACAGCAGTTTTGAATTGAAACTGGAAAACATGGGGATGGGGTGCATTTGCAATGGGCTGCATTGGGAGGAGAAGGAGGATGTCCTCAGGAAGTGGTGGTGGCCTTTATTGATGATAGGTCAAGCAGATCTGCCCATAAGTTGCTTATCTCCCAGCTGGAAATAAAGCCAGCTTCAGAAATCAAGCATCCAGATTTCAGGTTTGGACAATAAGGCTGGCGAGGTGTTCTGCCTAGACATTGGTTACCATGGCCTCCTTTTTTAAGAAAATAGTAATTTTATTAAAAATTACAATTACAGTGATGAAAAACTAATAAAAATAAAAAAAATAGAAGGTGCAGAAAAAAAGAAAATAGAAAAGAAAGAAAAAAAAATAAGACTATATCTTTAGTCCCTTCAAATAATGCCCTAGAACTTGATTTCTTTTTATTTTTTCTTTGTCCCTTTTCACAAAATTCTTCAAAGTTTTAACAAGCTTCTTTTGTAAATCCAATATAGGAAAATTATCCAGGTCACTCTCTCTTGCTTTGTTATTTATATATACCTTTTAATTATTAAGATATCAGCCAGTTTCTTTTGTATGTCCAGTGTAGCATCTTTTTCCATATCATTCTTGTAGCTTTCATTTTTAAATCTACTTTCAGATCAGTCCCAATCTTGTCTGATAAAGCTTATTCCATAACATCTTTTAAACACAGTCAGTCTAGAGGCAGACACTCTTAAAATTACCTTCTGATTCCATTGTTCAAAATTATCCTTCAATATGTCCAATATTAAAATATTTGCATTCTGTATTAGTAAGTCAAATTTAAGTGTTATTCTCCTTTAATTGTAATCTTTAGTTCCTTCTGGTTCCCTCTAGTGTTCAACCTTCAAAGTGTCATCCTATCATTTTTTTTCCCCAAGAGTATTCAGAACAAAACCATTTTCCCATGGGAAGGATTTTTATGATTAATTCCAAAATCTTATTTCAAATCCATCTGGACCCTTACTCCATTTGTGACTTTCCAAAATCAAAGTTCTATTCACCCTTTTGCTATTTATTCCAAAATATTTTTTTTTCTTAAGACCTTCAACTTGTATTTCTCTCACTAAGTATTGAAGGAAACTCACCCAGTGCTATAAAACTTGTTGATCCAAATGTTCCTAATAGCTGAAAAGCAGTTAACAAGTAATTTCTAAAAGTGATTAGAAAAAGAAGTATGCAAATCCAGTGTCTTTAAAGGTGCTGATTGAGGGTTGAGCAAGATGGCTATTCCCTCAACTCCCAGAGCTCTAAACCCATCGGAGACCACTGAGTGCTGTCCGTTACATGGTCTGGTCTGTGGTTTGTATTTGGGTCTGTCATAGAATCCTACATGGTTTTCTAGTGCAACTTCAGGTTCATTGCAGACACTGTTTGTTCATAGTTAGCATTTCACTAGTCCACTGGTGGACCTTTGGTGGTAGTGGTGGTGGTGGGTAGAATAGCAGCATTTGACTATTTCACCGTTCTTGTCCTTCAGCTAGAAGGGAAAATTGGCAAAGTGTTGTCAATTTCACCCCAGCATTTAGTGGTCAGCTGGTGGTGGGAGCACCCCTGTTTCAGTTCTCTCTGCCCCTTGATCTAGAAGGTGAGACTGGCAAACTCTCCAGTTTCACCTTCTCCCCAGGCTTTTCCTGGCACTTGGCTTTGCAGGCCACATTGGGGAGCTTCAACAAGCCCAAAACATCACCAGATTCTAGTCCGGAGAACTGGGAAGCACATCAGTGCTGGAAGAGAAATGGGGAAACTACTTTTATCCTTCTTTAAGTTTTCTATTAAAGTCTTCCTTTCTCATGGCATGGCAGAAAAGGGAAATAAAATAACCCTACCCCAGAATATCTAGGATGCTTAGGATGTGGGAAGAAAGGCTGCTTCTCTGTTGACAACATTGATTAATGGATCTTCTTTAGCTTCCCTGAGAGAATTTAACACAGTCATAAACCCAGCCTTGGCTATCCATTCCTCCCTCCCTCCCTCCCTCCCTCCCTCCCTCCCTCCCTCACACACACACACACACACACACACACACACACACACAAACAGAGAGAGAGAGATGACTGCTGTCACTTTCATTTCTCCACATCCATGATCATGGATAGAAAATTCAATTTCAAATTAATCTCATCTGTTTTAATTTTTCCCCTGGAAAGAAAAGACATGCAATAAATGAAGACATTCTGACACCAAATTAGGGGAGGAATGGGATGGATATGAGCAACAGGAGAGTTAACTTAAACCACAAGGCAGTTTTAAACTCTCAGAGCATTAGAAAAGTCACTTCAGACACAGACAAGCTGGTTGAAGAAAAGCAGCTGCAGCAGTGAAGATCCTGTCCAGGGCTTTGCCATAGGATCGGTTAAAGCAGACCACACACATAAAGGCACCCACAATTACATAGTGGGACGAGGAAAGGAAAATGAAACAGGAGCTTTGCTAGGTATTAGAGACATGCCCCAAAGTTTAAGAAGAGAATATCTCTCTCCAACCCTCTCCCAGCCATCAAAAGCATTAATACTCTTTGAGAGATGCATTGTGGTTAAAAGTAAATGATGTATTGGAATGCAAATTAAAACAAAATGCTATACCACATGCTTTTTGCATAATTTAAAATATATTATGCTGGCGAATGGAGCCATCTTGACTCTTCTGATGGCTAAAGGAGGCTGGGGAGGAGAGAAGCGTATTGCCACTGGAGAAATAACTCTGCCAAGTGATGGCATAGACTGACCTCAAGGTCTCAAGATACCTACAGAGAGCAAGGAAGGTTACCTTGATGGAGATATGCAAGATCTGCTGCCTTCCTTACTCTCTACACTCCCACCAAAAGTACAGCAGGAGAAAGAGGGATGTACAGGGTCAATTATGGCAATCCACAGCCCTCTTGTATACTGTGGATCCTATGTCTTTCCATCTCTCTGTTTTGCCTTGGATTTATCTGGAATCTATCTATCTATCTATCTATCTATCTATCTATCTATCTATCTATCTATCTACCTACCTACCTACCTACCTACCTACCTACCTACCTACCTACCTGGAAGACATTTATGGGGTCCCCCCAACCAACTTTCTAGACTGAAGAAGCTGCTTGGACAAGCAGTGAAACGTATCAAACCAAAAAGAAAAGAAGTCCAGTTGCCATGACTCAACCTCCAGATAATTCCACCTGGATGACTGAGAATCTTCATCAACAACAGTCCAATACATTTTCTCCCCTTGTAACAGCATCTGGCTGATCTTGTCTGGACTCAGATTAGGCCTTGGATTGGAGACCACCACAAATCCTTGGACTGAAGCATTAGGATTAGGCATGAAGGATTAGGGTCTGCAGAGTGTGGTTAAAAATAAGCCAAGATGGCCACTGCCATGGTGCAATTGAAGCTCCACCCATTTTTTATGTGTATTGCACCCCTGTAGAAATGCTTGGACTTTTTTCTGTTGCATTTCCTCCCATAAAATTTCCATCTCTAGAGAAGCTACTGGAAGTAGGAATGTGTTTTGCACAACTGAGAGAGAAGACAGAAAACAGCCAGTTCCAATCTCATAGCTCCTTTTGGGAAGCCCTGCCACGCTGCTCGTGTGTGCAGTTGGGGGAGATAATCTTAGTGTGTGTTCCGAAACAGGCTGGTTTTAACAATCCCAACCCCAGAATGCAAAGGGGCCTGCTGCCTTTTAAAATATGCCATGTCAAAATGCAGGAAACTGGTTTTTCCTTTGACACACATGCGTCTTTGTGCTCAAAATATGCTTTTTTTTTTTCTGCAGATGACAAGAAAACCATAGCATACACTGTGAAGGCTACCTAAACCAGGGAGATATTTGTTAAAGGGCTCTTGTCTCCCAGCCAAATCTAACAGTTAATGAGGAGAAAAGAAAGAAAATATACCTTGCTCCTCACCCAGAGCGCAAATCTTAATGAAAAAGCGTTTGGTGGGTCATGCACGATGATTGATACCCTTAGAAAACAGGAGCCATGTTTTTGGTTTTTACTCCTAAATGTTAATAAACTAGTGCATAGGGATGACTGAAATGTTCAGAATATTTTGGATAAGTACCTCTTTTATGAAAAGGGCCAAAGAAATCAGATGCTCCCAGTTTTCAGGCTATTTGAAGACAGTGCGAATGAAGTTTGGCATGTTGAGTTTGAGTGATCATTCCTCTTTATGTCCCCATGCTTGGGGGAGACCATCATGTTCTGGGAACCCTTTGTACTCACAAATGGAGGTCTTAGCATAGGGGTCTGGTATAAGCCACAATGATGACATGCCTACGATGTGACTGATTCAATTACACAATTCCAATGACCTCCAGTTTTTAAGGTCCTGGATTGCCACCAAGCAGCCCCAGGGCCAAGTCCACCCTCAGCTACAGAAGCTCATTGAGTGACTGGGCCAGTTTATTTGTTTGTTTGTTTATTTATTTATCAAATTTATATGGCCACCCATCTCACAAGAAGTGAGTGTGGGTGGCATACAGCAAAATATATAAAACAATAAACATGTCAAACACAGTCATATTAAACAGTTTTTTGGTTTTTTTTAAAGTTCCTTTCTCTCAGCCCAACCTATCACACAGAAGGTTGTGGGGAAAATGGAAGGAAAATGCTACATTGCTCCTGGAGAAAAGGCAGCATGTCAGACTAAAACACTGTTTTTCAAACTTGGCAATGTTAAGATGTGTGGACTTCAGCTCCCAGAATTCCCCAGCCAACATTTTGGCTTGAGTTGTGTTGAAGTCCACACATCTTAAAGTTGCTAAGTTTGAAAAACACTGGTCTAAAAAAATAAAATCAGGCCATCTCTGTGATGATGTACATGAGGTCACGTCTCTCATGGGTTCCTGTGGTTCTCAGTGGGCAAACGTTTGTGTTCTTTGCCCTGCCACCCAGCGACAGGTTCTGTGACCAGGGTGATCCCACTGGCCCATTTTACATTACCTGAATAGGATTCTTACATCCCAAACTCTTAAAAGAACTGCCTCCATGGGGAGAACAGACAAATGTCCATAAGTCTGACTAACTTATAGCTGAAATGCAACAATGTAAACTCATTCTTGGGAAGTACATATTTATTTATTTATTTATTTATTTATTTATTTATTTATATTTCAAATTTGGACACCACCCATCTCATGAGGAAGGATAACTTTCTTCTGTTTATAAGTCTTTTTCTCTCTGTCTCTTTTTGCTGCTGGAAATTCCATGCAAATTGCAAGGCCACAACTAGCTGCTGGTTTCTGTAAAATGATAAAGGAGTCCTACTTTTTGACTTTATGACAACTATTGAACATTTATTTATTTATTTATAGATCAAATTTATATGCCGCCCATCTCACTATACATGCTGATACAAAATCAGTTGCAAAAACACAGGCAGATAAAAGCAAAATTGACATAATAACAATCTAATGTTCGGTTTTTCGTTTTTAATCTTCTTTCAGGTGGATTCATATTCAGTAATTATTTGGGCTGCCATTTTGTATTTTCCAGTTTACTTTTCTCAACATCCCTATGCCACAAAATTATATAGGTCAGAGCCATATATAGAACAATAAACTCAAGAGTCATATAATAAGAAAATGAAACCATAGAACAAAAGAATTGAAGTTAATTTTACCTGGTCTTAGAGCAGATCCCTGGTGACTTTTCACTTAAAGGAAGGCCCTGTGGGAGTCTCTCCATGCTTCGCCCTCTGGCTTCAGCAGAAAGTTGGAATTATTGCTTTCGCGGCAGTATCAAGTTGATGCCTTTGAAGATTTTCTGCTTAAGCCTCTAAACATTTTTGGGAGAAACAACTTGCTCTTGATGTTCCATGTAAATGGATTCCATCTTTTATTCCATCTACCCATTTATCTTCTTTATGGTTTTAGGTATTTTGACTCTCACTCTTTTTTTCTAGAATTACTGTCACAGTGCAACATTTAGATGGAGATAGATTTTTATCCAGCTGGTTACAAAACTAAAAAAAGCCTCACTGAATTAACCAAATTCTGATCAAATAAATTTAAATTAAACCTGCTCTCAGTTCATCTGTTGCCTAAGTTCCATTTTCCTCCTCCTCCTCTTCAATATGTTTGGGGGGGGGGGGAGTTTTCCTTCAGAGCTACAAATTTCTTTTATCTTTTTCTTTAATTAGTGCCCGTCAGATATTGGTAATTACCATTCCACAGAAACTGCATTACTTTATAATCTAGTAGGGGGGTTTTATTCTAAGATTCTGAGTCTTAGTGAGTGCCAGTATTCTGTCCTTTTGAATAAACAAACAAATAAATAAATAATACATCATCAGTAAATACTGTAGATCAGCTTTTGATAACTGAGTGCTCGTCAGCTGTGTTGGACTACAAACTCCATAATCCTTGGCCAGAATGGCCATTGAAGATGCTGGTGTGTGAGTTGTTATCAAAGTCACCAAGCAGGGACAGTTGCTATAGGTCCTTCTCATCTTCTGTCTAGTGTGGTTGATCTTAATGTTTGTCAGTGACATCTTTCCCCTGTCAAAACACCTTACATTTTTACTTTATATCTTTTGACTTATGTCCTTTATCTTCATTTTTTATGCTCTTGAATTCTGCCTATTTGGCATGAGTCAGCATGTCTGAAGACTCCATTTTTGTTTCTGTTTATCCATCTATTCATACTAATGAGACAGCATAACAGCCTTCTACGGTAAAGCCTACATAACAATAGCGGAGGTTGAGGGAGTCTTTTTTTTCTCCCAACAGCATATCAGAGATACATTAATAGTGTAAAAATGCAAATGTATTGCTACCCCCACTTGACTTCACATTGAAGGCCCAAGACCAACAATGGGAATGTCTTGAAGATGCTCCCGTGCCATCAACATCCTCAGCTATAGTCAAAGTCAACAGCCATGCTGAGATTATGGGAGTTACAACTCAAAATGTCCCAAAGGAAGAGTAGAGGTAGGTTGATTAAGTCTCACATGGGATTTGCTTCTTTCTCCCCTTCCCACTGCCATGTGTTGGTCTCTGTTGTGTCACACTCTCACTCATTATAACAGCAGAGGTCCAGCACACAAGAGGGCAGTGTGTACACTTTCTTGCTTACTTGAATGAGATACTTGGTCTCTTCTGGCAAGAGTGAAGATTCCTATTAAATATTTTTATCTGGCATTTGAAGTCGGGGGCTTTCAAAACTTGAGAGAGCAACTATTTATCTTTTTCTCTCTTCATATTTACCACTGGGTACTAGTTTAATTATTTATGCCAAGGGCTTCTTTTGTTCCAAATATCCTTTCTCTATGACAAAGCCCCCAGGTGTGTGCAATCATTTATTAGACATGGGTGAAGAGTCATGCTTGTGTAGCACTGAGAGAAGCTGTGACTGGCCACTGAACTAGTTGAGATCCATCTTAAAGGACATTAGGATGTTGGTGGAAGCAGAGACATTGATTTGGACTTTCCCTGTAGCACTGTAAAATATATATATATATATATATATATATATATATATATATATATATATTTAATTATAAAGGTATAGCACTACTTAATTAAATTTTAGGTTAAAACATACCACATGGGCTAGGAGCCTCCTAAAGGAGGACCCTGTCTGAAAACTGCATTAAATGAAGGCTTTGTGAACATTCCCAATAAAAACATCTGGATGAGCAACAGTTGAAATCAATGGGGTAGGAATTCCTTGTTCAAGGTCCAGACGTGGACTAGAGTAGTGTCATGGAGGAGGCCTTGTCAAGGTCTGGAAAGTACCCATATCCAGCACACTCCATTTTAACCGTTCCATCCGAACATCTGTGATCTTTTGTTCTTTCACCTGCCATAGCAGTAGCATATCTAAGAGTGCCTCCTTTCCTACACTCAAGTCTTGCGATTTCACAACTGTTGCCAAGCAGGGCTTGAGCTCACTGTTCTGACAATTTATATTACTAGACTCTGCTGAAACAAATATTCCCACTTCTATTGAGAACTACCGTGTGCATAATCCCAAGCATGCCCACTCAGAAATTGAACTTACCTAATTGAATGGGCCCTACTTTATTTTTATTTACTTATATGTCAAATTTATATCACCGTCCAACTCCCCCACAAGGAGGGACTCTGGGCAGTTACTACTTCATAGTAAGAATATAATAGCACCTTATCCATTTGGTTTTAACTGGATCATAAATATCTGGGGACATAGTCCACCAATCCTATGGAATCATCATAGACTGTGAGAGTCCATTTTGTTTTCAGAGTCTTTTTAGAGTTGGGCGGCCTTAAACATCCAATAAGTAAAAGTAAATAAATGCCACAAAATCTTATGCCAGAATAGAACTGCTAGTTTTAAAAATGCTACAAAGCTTTGTGTTACTTTTCCTGCCACAAAGCCAACACTCCAGAATTTATTCCCTAATAAGTGGCTTTTAGAATGGCAGCCAGAGTTTTTCTTGGAGTAGACACGGACAGGGGGTGCAAAAACAGAGATGACTGGGAATAATTTCAAAACCATCCCACTTTTTGGAATCAAAAGGCAGCCCTTGGTTAATTCCTTCTCCCAAAGTTAAGGTTAGTAGCCAGACAATTTAAATTATTTTGGGATTGCCCAGTGAATGTAACAAAGCAGAAATTATGCACATCTTAGCCAGTCTTGGCCCACAAACTGAGCACCCTTCTCCTAATTCTCATCCAAAAGCAACAATCCCCTGAACTAAAATAAAGGCTTTATTTGCCTAAAAAAACCACCCCTACAATAACATTATTATTAAATGAAAGAGCTCCTTATGAGTCCCATCAAACATTTTAAGCTCTGCTGCTGTTACCTTAATTCCCTTTTACCTCAATTTATCTTAAATTCAGTAACCCCAGTGGGTGTTGCTAACTCCCCAAGGGCTGCAATTCTACACTTGCTCGAAAAGAAATTAGACTGTGTAAACTTTGAATATCATTTACTCATATACCTGATTTTTTTTTTAAGTGATGCCTGCTTCATTACTAGTACTGCTTATTCTATATGTGTTTATAATTCAGCATCATAAGAGACTTTTGGGGAAGAAATGGCAAACTGAAGATGGTTCCACTAAAAGCAGAGCCAACAACTGTGGCGGAATGAAGAGCCGGAAGTAGACCAGCTCTTCGTAATCCCTCTCCGGACAAGGAGAGGACTTGAGATCACCCAACAGTGCTCCAGATAGTTGCTCCTTGCAAGGAGACCACAAGACAGCAGTCTCAGGCAGGTTTAGAGTTCTGGGAAACAAAGGAAAAGCCGTCTTTGCTTTTGCAATTGGGCACCTTTAAGGACACTGGGTTCACATGCTTCCTTTTCTAATCATTTTTGGAAATTACTTGTTAGCTGCTCTTCAGCTATTAGGAACCTTTGGATTAACAAGTTTGAAAACACCGGGTGAGTTTCCTTCAATCCTTAGCGAAAGAAGTTGTAAATAGAAGTTTAAGGACTTAAAAAAAATTATTTTGAAATAAACAGAAAAACAGTGATTAGAACTTTGATTTTGAAAAGTTACAAATGGACTAAGAGTCCAGATGGATTTGAAATAAGATTTTCAAATTAATCATAAGAATCCTTCCTGTGGGATAATGCTATAGTTTTGAATTATCTTTAAAAAAAAATCATGATACAGGTAGGCCTCCATTCGTTTAATGACCATCCAAAGTTACAATGGCACCAAAAAAAGTGACTTACAACCAGTCCTTGCACTTATGACCATCACAGTGTCCCTGCAGTCACGTGATCACAATTTGGGCACTTGGTAACCAGCATGTATTTACGATGGTTGCAGCATCCTGGGATCACATGATTGCCATTTGTGGCCTTCCCGGGGGGGGACTTACAGCAAGCAAAGTCAATGGAGGAAGCTGGATTCACTTAATGACCATGTGCTCTCCTTAATGACCACAGCAAAAAGTTGTAAAATCAGGCACGACTCACTTAACGACTGCATCGATGAAAAGTTCTGGTCCCAATTGTGGTCGTAAGTTGAGGACTACCTGTAGGATGAGACTTTGAAGGATGGACACTAGATGCAACTAGAAGGAACTAAATATTACAATTAAAGGAGAAGAACACTTAAATTTGACTTACTAATACAGAATGAAGCAAAATATTTTAACATTGGACATACTGAAGAAGAGTTTTGAAGAATGGACTCAGAAGTTAATTTTAAGAATGTCTGCCTCTATAGATAGATTATATTTAAAAAGATGTTATCAAAGAGGAACAAGTTTTACCTGACAAGATTGAGACTGATCTGAAAGTGGATTTTAAAATGACAGGCTACAAGAATGATATGGAAAAAGATGCTACACTGGACATACAAAAGAAACCAGCTGATGTCTTAATAATTAAAATATATACAAATATATACAAATAACAAACCAAGAGATTGACCTGGAAAATTGTCCTATATTGGATTTACAAAAAAGGCTTGTTAAAGCTTTGAAAAATTTTGTGAAATGATGCAATGATGAGGCTTTAAGGATTTGTTTATAGATAAGAGATGGAATATGGGAAGAAGAGATCATTTGTTGTATTTTAAGAGAAGGTGATAAGTTACTAAAATTGTTTATACTTGTTGTGATGAAGGGGGAAGTTATTTCTTTATATATTTCTTTTCTTTTTCTTTACTATAGTCCTATTTTTTCTTTATTTTCTATTTTTTCTTTATTTTCTATTTTCTATTTTTTCTTTTCTTCACTTTCTATTTTTTCTTTTTATTCTTTTATTTTTTAGTTTGTATTAGTTTTTATCTTTTTGATTGAATTTTTTAGTAAAATTACTATTAAAAAATTCAACATCATAAAATTACAATTTCCAGATTGCTACTATGAAGTCATGCTTTTTCCCATTAGCCCCAGCAATCTTCATGGTGTAAATTTCAAAATATTTCACAGAACATTATCTGTGCAGATTCTGCAGCAGATATAAGCTCTGAACTGTTGAGACTTGGAAGTTACATGCTACAGTAAACTGTCTCTGTACACGCAAGAAGCTGATTCATACTCACTACTCAATGCATACAGCATCAGGCAGCAATCTTCAGATCATATGAAGCGTTCTTTATATATAAATTAGCCCCTTATATTTTAAGGATTGCAGAAAGAATCCTCTGCTTCCTTTAGGGGAGTCTACCACCCAACATGACCCTTGGGTTTTCAAAAAGCTGTTAATTCATAGCAAGGAAAGCATTTTAAAAACTGAAGTTGCCACGTGGGCAATGTTTAGACTTGATTTGATTGTTCACCAGCATTCTGCTCTGCGAGTACTCAAGGTGGTTATCACTTTTTTTAAAAAACAGAATATGCAAAATGTTAAAATAGAAGGCTGAGCCAAGGAGCAGGTTCCATATTTTGTGAGCAGGGCAGGAGAAGGCCCTGCCTCTGGGCCGGAAAGAGGGGCTTCCATTGAGGTACAGCTCAATATTTTGCATCAGATACATCTTCCAGACCAGTGTTTCTCAACCTCGGTAACTTTAAGATGTGTGGACTTCAACTCTTCAGCATATTCCAGACACTTTTAAAGGGAGCTCCATTGCAAGGCAGAAATAACCAAATACAAACCACTCCGGAAAGGTTACCTGGCGATTTAATCAACTGGGGGGAGGGGCAAGTGGAGTAAGCTTCATTTCTCCACAAAATCAGTCCACATCCTTAACATTCACAAGCCAACATAACTCCAGTCAAACAAGAGAAGCCATTGCTGAGGTTACCCTGAAGTCCAAGCCAAGATGAATCCAGTTAACTTGGTCCATAAAAAATGAGGCAAATTATTCACAGGAAGCCCCTAACTCCTCTGTCTTTCTCCCTCCAACCTCTTAAAGGAGGAGATGCTACTCAGTGTGGATGGTGAACACCAGAACTCTACTCTATTGTTGTAGGAAATAATAATAGAATCTTAAAAGCCTGCTGGAGTTTTCCTCCACCCCCTCTTATACCATATGGAATCATGGTAGGGCATGGCTATTTCGAGTCTCTTTCTCACACTCCCTCCTTTCCCAGGGCTGAGATGTCATTCACTGTCTCTTTTACCTGCTAATAGTTCTTGCATCCCTTCACCAACTTTATCTGTTTTCCTCTACAGTGGCCTCCTCTGAATGAGCCTCACTCCATATTCATTTTGATCAATCCCAAATTGCAGTTCATTGATATCCCATTGACAGGGCTGGTACCCCCTATGCATATAGCAGCAATTCTGTGAAATTATATTTAACCCTCGAGCAGGCATGCTGGCACACTGTTTTCCCTGGTATAACTTCTATAAGCAGATAGTCACACAGTTTTGTGAACTGCTATGGATGAGATTGGTGCAGGCTTGGGCCAAGCGACTCACTCATTCAGTACCTTCCTATCAGACCTTTCTCTTCCTTCAGCAATATTATCAGTTTCCTAAGGTCCATAGCTGTAACTCTAATGTCTTTATTGGGATTTGCAGCATCTGGTTAGTGTGCTGTTCACTTTGTGGGTAACTGTTTTCGAAAAGTGTAGAAAGAAAGAGTTCTGAAGCAACAAGGAAAGATTATCAGATTTTATATTCTTATAGTGTATTTTGGAAGACTTTTCAATTTTGGCACTAAAATCTGGCACCCTAGGTGACTGCCATTGATGTGGTTCTGAGAAAGATAGAAGAACACTTGGGAGAAACAGTGTCAACCACCCAAGGCCTTCTGCATATTCCACATCCTAGCCAAGGCATCAACAGAACCATCAACAGACAATGTGGGGCATTCCCCAAGTAGATTAACTGGGTACCTGGGTGGTATCATTTTAACTGGTCCTCCACCACTGCAGAGGTTCCTACCAATTATCTGTCTAAAAATGACCAAGGAATGAGTTGTCCATGACAGCAGAATCATACTGGGCTCCTGCACCTTCAGACAGCCAACTCTACTCTAACAGAAGACCAAATCCATTGTGTGTCTTATGACATGTCTATGGCCAGTTACTAATTGGGACAAATCCCAGGTCATCAAGGAGAACATGAAATGTTCTCCATCATTCCAGTATATGCAGGACAGGAAATAATAGATTTAAATTACAGGAAGAAACTTTCCAATGGATTGTTGGGGGGAGGGGAATCTTACCCTGAAAAATGGTAGGGTCCCATTCATTGGAAGTGTTCAAGGACCAGCTAGGCAGCCATTTGTCAGGGATGGTTGAACCTGAATTCTGGCGCTGGATCAGTTGAGCTCAAACTGAAGCAATTGGACTCAGTCTTGGGATGGACATTGAAATCCCTAGGACAAGAGCCCAAAGTAATTCAATACCATTCCTGAAATTAGTCTGGCTAATTATTCTGTAACATTGGGTTGAGGAGAAGCTACCATGAACTGGAAAAAGCCAGCAGCCGGATAAACCACTCAGGCCAATGCACTGGACGCTGATCAATGAGACCCTACATGAGAAAATTCTAAATTAGCAGAGATGGCACTTCTGAAGGGACCTGCTTACAGCCATCATAGAAACCAAATCAACTGTGCCTATGTTTTTCTCAGAATTCTTTCTTTAAAAATTGCATGCATATGTCTAATCTGTGTTTGAATAGAATCTAACTGCAATCACAAAGCCTGTTAAAGGGAATCTCCCTAATATAATTGGTTAAGCTTAAAACTTTCCCACTTCCCCCATCCTCAAGGAAGACTATTTAACTGCACCTGTTTATTCAGAAATAAATCTTACTAAAATCACAAGATTTACTCCAAATTAGATCAGAATGCAGAAGATTCCAACATATAGCACACTACAATGCATATTTACCTGGGATTAAGCCTCATTGAATACAGTGGGGCTTGTTTCCAAGTAAACCTACACGGAGCTACACATTTTTAATGCCTTTAAAAATATGCACATTAATGCCATAAAGTTTTCAGTTCATTCAACCATTAAATGTGTTCAATTATTACATGCTGAACATTTCTCTTTGGTCTACATAGTTGCCACACTAGCAATAAAATCATTCCTTTTAATTAATTTTTAAAATATTCATGTATTGTCCATCAGCAGTGTTCCCAGAATGATTAACCACAATAATAATAATAACAATACAACTATCTAAATAAGTTATCACAGAACCACCAAAACATTGTGCATACAACTCCCAAATATGGATAACTATTCCAGAAGGCTATCATGGTATTGGAAGCCACTGAAATGTCCCCAAGTTTTAGACAGGCCTTTAGGACAAGCATTAGGAACCCCATTCAACAAGGTGAAATGTGGGTTGGGTTCAAATGCATATAATTGCATGTAGTCAACATCATACAATACCACGGTGTTGTCTGTTTGTTGCATTGATATCTCATTTTCCCTCCAGATTCTCAGGGTGATGTACATAGTACATTCCTCTCCAATTTTATCTTCACAAGTAGCTATAGGTAAACTAGGCTGATAAGCCCAAAGTCACACAGTAAACCTCATGACTGAGTGAGAATCTGAATTTGATTTTAACCATCCTATTCCAACATTCTAACCACATTAAGCCTAAATTAATCCTAAAATAAATTAAGATATTCATGACATGTTGCACTACAGGAATGCATATTTATGTCAGAATTTCATAAATCAAAGAAAAGCTTCTGTGATTTCATGTATCAAGCTAAGCTATTGATCACTAAGGCTGTAAATCTTCAGATTTATGGATCTCATGATCTCTCTAAGCTAAGCTAACTATTCACAAGATTGGAAAGAGACAGTGAAGTTACTGCTTTCCTGGTCACATAAATCAAGATAAGATAAGGTCTCTATGGGATTGCAAAGAGACCAAGGCAATTCAGATGAAGAATCAAATTACACTAAGTTAAGGCAAGGTCAACAGTAAACAAATCACAGATCTACCACTTGAGTAGCCCCATAAAACAAACTAACCTAAACTAAGTTATTCTGGAAACCACCCCAGCAGTTTGATGGGTGATTTGCCCCCTTCATTGGCTCTTCAGGGTAGATCACATGGTGAAAATTTGACTAATGGCCAAGATCAAGAGCAAACAGATATGTAAACATGGTAGGACAAGTCAAGAGAAGTATGTCAAGGCACACACTACTTGACCTTTGTCCATTCTGGATAAGAAGCATTAAAACGTATCTTACGCTAACAGAAAATGTCTTTGTAACTTCTGAGGAAATGGAAACTAAAAGGCTTGTTCGATAGTTTGTTTTATCTGGATTTATGCATAGAATTTATAACCCAATTCCTACTTTGCTTCCCAGGAGAACTTCTAACCCTTGTGTAGCCTATTTCCTCCCTGACAAACTTACATCTGTTACGGAAAAGTGGGGCCTGTTTTTCCTAAGCTATGAGGTTTCAGGCTGAATCTCTCTTAATTATTTTAGGCTCCACCTACAATCCACCTTTAGGACTGTAGATATTCTACAGCCTATGTCTGTAGATATGTCACTGTTTTATGATGATGTATGTGGAACTATATTGTCTGGATAATAAAAACTTCCTTACAGGAACTTAAGTAGCTGCCTTACGTGGAGTCAAAGCTAAGTCCAGGATTCTCAATGCTGACTAGCAGAGCCTGGTCCAATCTTACCTGGAGATGCCAAGGCAACATTAATCCTTCTCAGATCACTTGGTGGGTCTGGATCAAAGAGCAAAGCATTCACTGGCACAGGAAATACCTGAGTTCCTGGTGGTTCCCTTCCCTGATATCGTCCCCCTCAGCCCCAGTTTTGAATTGGGGGGATGCTCTTCCTCTCAGGAGAATACCTCTTCTGTTTCAGGATGTTTTCTCAGTCGAGTACTCACCATGTGCTTGATCCCTTCCTGGGTCCCTGAGCTGCTTGAATGTGAGGACTTGCACTGGCTGTGCTGTCTTGGTTCACATCAGTATGTTTGCTCTGCTAATTTTGCATCTCACCTGTGACATGGATCAGAGTAGTAATAAGGAACTATTGAACCGTGTTCCTGTAGGCATGACCAATATGGGAACTTCACTGGCTTGATGAGCATCATGGGACTGCTGCCTTGTCTCTTTTTAAAAGTAATTTCCATTTCCTTTCACCTTTGCTGTGAATCCTGACTGCGTTGAGCTGATCATGTTACAGCCTGACAGCGGTATAGCAGGACCTCCGGTTGGTTGCAAAGAAATACTCTGAATTCTTGGTTCCCTTCCATGTTCCTCCCTATGGTCATTTTCCACGTTGCCCCATCAGATCGGGCTGCTGCTCCATGCAAAGAACAGGGCGGGCTTTATTGGCTATCCTTTTTATGTGGGGATAAGAATACAATACAAAACAGATCAGGTTTTGAGTGTCTGTCATCAAAGCCCCTGGTAAGGGACAGAAGGGCAGGTATTTCTTCAACACTATTCCTGGATTGACTTCAGCCCACAGAGAGGTATTTCCTCATGTCTGTGACAACCTTGTATACTTGGTTGAGCTTAAGACGTTATGAAAGAAACACAGTATGTTTGCTGATGAAAGGTATATTGTATCTAAGAGATGTATGCATATTTCAGAAACAGTTCAGATTTACTGAGTACGATCCAAGGGAAAAGCCTCACTATCTGAGGAAGCATATCTGGAAGGAATCCCAGGGCATGTTCATCATCCTTAAAGATTTTAACAATTGCAGGATAATATAGAATAGTCCTGGGAGCTGCTAGTATTTTGCACTGCACTTACATGCATGTATTTTTTTAGGAAAACGTTTATGAATTAAAATATATGCTTGCTTGCCACTGGTTTAAGTGTCATCACCAGAACCTAGAATCCTGGTGGACCTCAATGGCCAGTCGTTCCTTTGAAGAACTGTGGGCACTGCTAGTTCAGGAGGGCTTGCATTATATTATATTATCACACAGACTGAACTATCAGAAAATCTGAGGCTGGAACAAGAAGCGCCATGGTCCAAATTTGATGCAGAACCCAGAGCTGCCTTTACTAATTCTTCTAAGCCCCCTTCGGGCCTCAAAAAGGGATGGAGTTGGCAATATCAGCCCTTGCCATTGGCAGGCATATGAGGCTGCCTTCTTCCAAACAGATTCTTTTGTCCTTCATAGAAGCAGCAGCCAACTTTCCAGGATTTTATGTGAAGGGAGGCCCTTCACATCACCTATGACTGAGTGGAAATGGCTGGGACTGGACCTAGAGTTTCTTGTATGCAAAATACGCACTCAAGCATTGAACTATGCCTTTTCCCAAGGTTCAGAACATGAGCATCTTTCTCACTTTGCCAGTTAGCACCACTGGACAGTTAGCCTAGGGGACTCCATCATCAACCAATTATCTCAAGGAACCCAGGGCTGGAGAAAAGATTCATGGGATCGGGCCTCCCACAATCCTGGCTTTGTCCTAAATTCAAGCAAGAGTTCTGAAGTCAAAGCAAGGAGACGCAATATGACAGAATAATGGAACTTGCTTGAACAACTAGCAGAACTGGGCCATCTAGGTCATATCTGGGCTTAATCTCAAGCCCTGTCATCAGAACTGGCTGGCAACTATTTCTGAAGGACAAAAGGGGATACTTGCTATCAGTCATCCACTCTCCTTCCAGGCAACCTCTGTGTATGTTTTCCTGCACCAGTTCAAAATTACCCTTTCCCATGCTATGTCTCTTCAACTGCTTCTGTCTGTTTGGGCTGAGCATTTCAGCTTGCTGCAGGATAACTTAAGTAGTTTATGGGCTACTCTGCAGAGGAAGGACTGCCCCCTCAACTCAGACAAAATGTTTTAGGTGCACTAATAGTTCTACACATCTTCTTACCAGCACTAAGAAAAGAGCATAGTGGTTAAGATCTTCACTTATCATTGACAGCTATTTGGAAGCGGGGGATGAAACAGTTCCACTTCAGCTGACTGAAAAAGCAGTAACTCTGGACTTACATATTTTTAAAAAGCAGAGGAGGAAAACCACCCATTTGAGAACGATCCTAATTTTTTTTTAAGTTTCTGCTAGATTTTGAACCAGCAACTTTTTCCATGGTAAATCAAGATCTGAACCCCTTATTAGAGTACATGCTGGAAATAAGAACACCGAAGACATGAATACTAAAACTACCTTTATTATAGGGTTACAGTAATGGAATCTTGCAACTCCGAATGTGCCTTTCCCCTCCCTGGCTTCATCCTAAAGAGAACTAGGGAGAGTCCAGTATGAGCCACTTTCTCAAATTCCGTTCCTGCTTTGGGCTCAGATTTCTCTTCTCTGACCGTTGCCTTGGCTGCAGCTCTTCCTCCTGTTCCTCAAGGCTATTCTCACAGTCTCACATACACAGACATAGACAACTCGGGGGGGGGGCGAGAAGGGGGTAGAAAAAGAAAGTAAGCATCTATATATACTGTAGTACCTACCTACAGGAAAGAGAGTGATTGGACATTTTTTCCTGAAACAGAAAGGTGGGAGGACACAGCATCAGGGATACTACCCAGTGGGAGGATGTGGTAGCTCGCAGTCCAAATGAATAACTTGCAAAGTGTCTCAGCCCACACAGGAATTTCTTACACTACCTTAGAGTCAAACCAGCATGAGCACAGGACAGGACAGGAGCACTGTGCCCCTAGACTTATTTAGTCCAGCTATTGCAAACAATTTATTAAATGTTTTATCGACTCTAGGCCCTGGATATTATCGCCTTTATGACATTAATCTGCAACAACTCTGGATAGAGTGTAATACATGGTCATGCACTAGTGAGAGAAGAAATGAAACTATTTTCACCTTCGAATATCCCATCTCCTGATTCTGGAGGGAGGAGCGATGATATTGATTAGATAGATAGATAGATAGATAGATAGATAGATAGATAGATAGATAGATAGATAGGATAGATAGGCAGATAAACAAACTGATTTGTTACATGTGTTAACATATGCAAAGACAGTCCAGCTTAGACATTGCAAGGTGCTATCAACAGTTAGCGCAACACTTCCACTGAAAGTCTCTCATTGCCCCCTGCTGCAACAGCTACCCCAGTTGCTGCTTACTGGCTACCTGATGCCAGTTCAAGATTTTCATTTTGGTGTGCAAAGCCTCATCTGACTTAGGTCCAAGTTACCTGCAGAGGATACCTAGTCCATACAGTCAACCCCAATGCCCTGTTTTACAGGTTTTTTACAGGCAAGTTTTACAGGTCCTGCAAGGGATAAATCTAACATGCAAAAGGCACATTTGCTTTTGAGGGTGGTATCAGACCACCCCATCTGGTCTTTTTAGTATTTTAGAAAGGGGTTCCTGCTGCTGCTGCTGCTGCTGTGGTGTGTGGGGATTTCTAATATGTTGGAGTGGGCAACAGGACAATATCTAAACCTGGGAGTGCAAAGTCAGCCATGACAGGAAGAGGGAAGAGTCCACCAGACTTCAGCCGGTCTTCAACCTTCTAGATAACAGATGTTGCCATTTTCCAAAGACACCTTTCTACTGATTGTGACTTTGAGCCAATTGCACAAGTCTGATGTTCTGCATTAAAAAAATATTTGGAAATATTTCTGGAAACCAAACTTCTGCAGAGCCAACACACTGAGTAAACCCAGTTCGAGAGGCCAGAGCTCATCTCAACAACTCAGCAATGATTTTGAAATGTGCTGAAAGAGAATAATGTTGCCGTTTGGGACGCAACAGCTTAAATCTTTTTCCTTCATGCAAAATGCATCTGTTTACAGTTTGGTTTCCTTGGGGATACATTTTTTCCCCTGAAGCTTTGGAATCCCTTGTAACAAACACCGAATTAAAGCAGCCTGGCGGGAGCCCCTGATAGACTCTGATCAGGGTTAATTGCTCAGCTCCATTTAATAATCCACACCGTGCGAAAGCAAAATGAAACAAAAGCGAGGCACGCATTTCTTCCCAGTTGCAGTCTGAATGTTCATTTGGGAAGAATGTTCAAGCAGATGGGCCCTTGTTCAAATATAAATATAAAATGTATAAGATAAATTTAAGATCAAATTTACCCTAAAAAATAAATGGAGCAGATAGAAATGCCTGGCTAAAGATTAGCTTCTGCATCAGGCTCCTATCGTTTGACTGTTTGAAAACCAAGCTCTGGAAATCTTTACCAGCCACATGCAGATCTGATACAGCAGGGGGTGCTCCAACAGCTGCCCGTCATACTAACCTCCCTCTCCTTAAGAAAATAAATAAATAAATTGTAGGAGATCTCTTCAAAGTGCCAGATTTTAGGTGCCACCGGTAGAGTTGGAGCAATGCCATTTGAGTGTTGATTCCTCAGTTCTGTCACGTTGCTCTCATTGGATCACAGAATGGCAGGATGGGAAGAAACTTCTGCTGTATGCATAAATTCGGCCTGTTCAACTGACAGCCATCCGGCCTTTAACTGAAACACCCACAGCCTCTCAAAGCAATCTGTTTTCGTGCTGAAGAGCTCTGAGCATTAAGAATATTTTTCCTGAGGGCCCGTCATCATAATTTTAAACCCATTGTTTCTTGTTCTCTATTGTGGAAGAACGCTAAACTATTCTGCCCTGTCTTCAATATGACAGTCCTTCAGAGACATGAAGACTGCTCTCACATACCCAGTGCCCCAACTGTTCTGCACATGTTCTTTCCATCCCTTTGCATGGTTGCTCTTCTGTGGACGTGCTCCAGTTTGTCAAAGTTTTTCCCAAAATGTGTTACTGAGAACCGGATGCTATGACTTCTCTTGAACTTGACATTATACCTTTGTTGATGCAGCCTAAATTCGTATTTGCTTCTTTTGCAGCTGCATCACCCTGTTGGTTCTTGTTCACTTTGTGATCCTCCAAGACATCCAGTTTTTTTTTAATGCATTATGTCTAATACAATCCTCCCAAACTCTGACCTTGTTAAAATTTATCCTGCTGGTTTTTGTGTGGTTATTGCTCAATATTTCAGCTCATCCTGAATCCTAATATTGTCCTGTAAGGTGTTTGTTCTCCGCACACCTTGCACTTTTATGTCATCTACACATTAGTTAATTATATTTTCTCATCCCTCAGCCAAGTCATTTATAAATATATTGAGCATTATAGAGCTTAGAAAGGAACTCTGTGATACGCCACTCAAGCCCTTCTTCCAGGCTGACCTAGAGCCTTGACATTGACTCTTTATGTATAATTGTCCCACCAAATCTGTATCCATCTAATGGAATCCAAAATCCATCTCTCTGGAACCCCAAATATACATTGCATGTTCACAGTGTCACCCCCCGCCCCCACCCCCCACCCCAAGCAGGGCATGTTCAAGAAAGCAAGAATTACAAACTTCAATCAAGTGTTAGAAGCGCAGAAACTTGGAAACTGTGATAGGAATTTCCAGCCCTCATTTATTAAGGAGCTCATTAAGGTGGGGTCTCTCTGAACTAGGAAAGTCCATGAGTGGTTCAAAAAAGTCAAGATGGTAGACACAACTATGCGATAAAAGCCTTGTCTCTTTTTTACATGAGTGCAATGCATGCCAAATACATTAAGTTCTGTTTTGTGCTTTTCTCACATCTGCTCTGGATTGGAGGAGTGAAGGATACAGCGATGAGACTGAGAACTAGCTTAGCTCTCCCTGCTGGTGTGATTGGACTACAGGACTGATTCTGTCCCAAGGTCTTTAGGTAAACCAGATGAAGATGTTCATAGAGATACCTGGCCTAGGGTTGAAATGAGATGGCAGATTCCACCTGCACAGTGGGCAAAGCTTTTGTGCAAGTTAAACCTGTGCAAGGCTAGATCTCTTCCCACTTACCCAGCCTCACGTATATACTTGTCTCCGGACTTCATCTTAGTGGATGCTGCCTCCTGTTACAACAGTTCTTTCCCATGGAAAGCAAAAGCATGCTGGCCAAACCAGCCTCCAGACATGCTTCGTTTCATGTGTGCTGGAAGCCCAGGGAAAAACCATCACTTAGGTAGTCACTAGACAAGGACTGGAAATTATACAGTCCTAGAAAGATTGTATCAATCTGTGGCTGATGTTGGATCCTCAAGTCCCTCCAACTGCCTGCACAGCACCTTGGTTCCAGTTGATTTATAATTCCACAAGAAAGTGAAGGAGGAAGGTCCATGAAACCTATCTGAAACTCTTAATTTGGAAAGTCTGTATCTCATTTCACTTTAGCAAGGCCAGATCAATTTCATATATGCTTGTGCTCTCAGGGCTGATGTCAGAGGGTCATGCCAGTGCTGGCTTAGCCCCAGTAAAGGGGTTTAATTTAACAGGCTCACCCCACCCCCACCCCACCCCCAAAAATCCCCACAATCCTCCACCTAGCAAAGATTTGCCAGGAACATTCTCTCCACCCTGGGAATCTCCCTAGCAACCACAAGCTAAGCGTACTGTAATTCAATTTATGCCTTGAAGCTTCTTTAAAGTCTGTCACAGTCATGTTGCCCTGGGAAACTATTTGAAGTGCCTAAACCTTTGACCAGACAGAGAAAATAAGCATTAGTATAAATCAAGTAGGCATGTTTGGCTGTTTTTTATACTTAGAGGACGGTCCATTTAACATTCAGTCCATGGTCTACCGTGCATCTGCCACATTGTGTTTGAGCCATACTAGGAGTCTGCCCACCCCCCACAGCAACGGATGAGGTGGGGGAAAATACCTTCATTGAACTAGAAGAATTGCTTCATGTAGAAGTGCACTGCCATGGCCCCAGGAGGCTTCGAAGACAGGGTGTCATGGGAAAGATAAGCAGGAATGACCTGGAAGGGCTGGCAATGTCTCAATCAGGACTTAAGTGGATTTACAAAAGGGTAAAAGCTCAGCAGAGAAACACAAATGATAATGAACTGCTTGCTGTGTTTAAACAGCAATGCCCAAATAGTTTAAGAGTGAGGAGACACTCACATAGCTCTAAGCAAACCAAGGTTTATAGGCACGTAATATTGAGGAGGATTTGCTCTGACAATTCCTGGCAGGCAGAGAATATTTTCAGTGACAAATGCCATTTCCAAAGGAGCACTAGGGTGTCTAACCATCCTGCTCACCTTCCTCTCACCTGCAGCTTTCTGGAGGGTGATCAGAGGAAGAGAAATGATCCTCATATCCGTGAAACTAGTGCCTATTAAGGAACCTCAAAAACATCCTGGTCTTAATCTAGGTTCATGAACTCCAGGGGTGGGACTAATCAGAGGTAATATTCCCACTGATACAATGGGTGCATCCTTGAATTTTTCTTCTAGGTATTTGCTCACGGCTTTTGATTCCTTCCAACCCCATGGAATTGGGAAGAAATGATGTCATAAGCTTAGAACTCAGTTCTGTCTATCTATCCGTCAACCAGAACCTCTCTCCTGCAAAGCAGACCAGAATGGGACCAAATCTGGTGTAGGGGAGAGGTCGGCAAAGGAAAGTTCAAGTTTAAAAATGGGCTGGACCCAGTCAGAGGCTGGGAGAAAAAGATCCAAGATTTTTTTTTAAAAAAAAATCCCATAGAGCGTCTTGTGGGAGAAGTGAATGGGCAGTGGCTCCATTCTTGGGACACCCTTCCACCTCTTCTGGTTACATGGCCCAGAATGGAGCTGCTATTAACAGGCTGGAAAAAAATCCAGAAACCAAGCTCTGCCTACTTCCCCTACCTATTCATCCTCAGCTTCCACTCCTATTGGACTTCTGAGAGTCATCTGGACATGATATGCTGAGGCATGTACCCATCTCCCAGTAATTCAGTAATGAAAAGCACAAGTAATGGAGACTGATGGCTTTTCTGCACTGCAATCTTCAGTTGCTTGTCTCCTGGGTATAAAGGACCTGGAAGTGAAGTCATCTTAAGCCATCTCTTTCCAGATTTCCACCCCCTCCTCTACTTTGGTGACAGTGATGTCTAGGTGTTCTCTCTAGATTAGGATTAAGATGGCTCCTGATGGGTGGATTCTTCTGCTTTTTTTATTTTTTTACTTTTCCCCTCCTACTATGCCAGCATTTCACAGTTCCACTACTGCTACTGTTGATGCAAGACAGAAAATTCAGATGGAAGTCAATCCAAATCTAGGGGTGGGATGAGAACAACGTCATCTGCCCTTGTCCTCCGGAAACAATAGGTGGCCCATCCTCACACTGGGACAAGCTGCAAATGTAGATCAACCTAGAGGAAGGCTTAAGAAGTTTAAATCAAGCATGATTGTCTGTTCAATTTTTCCTTTTCACCATTTTCTCTGCTTCAGATTGTTCTCTGGAAAGGCTGTGGGTTGTTTTCTGAAGTCCCTGCCTGTTGGTTAGATTTAGATCCTGGGCTGCAAGTGATATATCTAACAAAACCTGCCTTCAATTTCTTCCCACAATAATAATTCCGTGAAGTAGTCTGATTGACTGATACATGCCATCAAGTTGTTTTCGACTCCTAGCGACCGCATAGGTAGATTTTTACCAAGAAAACCACGTGGAGTAGTTTAGGTTGAACAAGGACCCAAGTATAAGAAATCCTGGATAAGTCACATCATTTAACCTCTTATTTTTCGTCTCCCAGAAAATGTACCCCCTGCTCACTGTGATGCAGGTGCAATAGAAACCACAGCCTATGCTTTATTATTCAGCTCATTCTACAGGTACCCTCATCTGCAATAGATCTCTCCTCTCCTCTCTAAATCCCCATGGAATTCTGATTTATTCTGCTTACATTAACTATTGGATAACAAAGACAATTCTGTTGCCAAATTTTGTTTTACTGTGTGTAAACATCATCCTGCTATGAGCTGCAGAGAAAATAACAAGCAGTCTTTTAGATCTTATATCTTAGATCCAGTCTGCCTTCTAGACTTCAGCTTCTTCTAAACCAAGATGTTAGCTAGGTTTGATAGTGCTGGAAAAAAAAAACTATGGATAGTATTTGTATTGAACGTTTGTTCCATTTCACTATATCATACGGAAACCAGGTTTGGCCAGGACTTCCAGCCATGTTAACCAGAAACTTCCTGAGTGCATTCCATCAGTCTCCAGAATGGCTCTTCTTAATTAGTTTACCATCCCTGCTGAGAAATTATTACTTTCAGCCCCAATTCCAGCAGGCTCATGTAGAACTTCCCTAAATCCAGACTGTGAGCCTCAACCTGTTACTAACACTAGATACTGAGAATAGATCAAGAATCTACATGTTCCATAATATGGGCTCACAGGGTTATTGTTGTGGGAAAAAAATGAAGGAGGTTGTATTAGGTATGTCATTTGGGCAATGAGATAACTCTGTGGTTGCCATAGAAATCCCAATAGGATCAAGCTGGTCCATCTAAGGCAATTTCCCCCTATCCTCTGCTATTACTGTCCTGGAGTTTTCACATACCATGCCAGAAAACATCTGCAGCAGTCTTGGTAAATGGTTGGACAGTGAGATGATTGATATACTAGCAGAAACTTTCATTTATCTCTGGCTGAATGTTTGTTACACATTTTCCAACCCAGAATCTGAATGGACTAGTGTCCTGCTGAAGGAGTTGAAATGTTCATGAATGGCAGTAGTTATCCCGTTCTTGATCTTTCAGAAGATGAGTGGTGCTGGACGGCTGGGGGAGGTATGGTGAATGGAAGTCAACCACTGCAAAGACCAAGGAACCAGTGAGTAGACCAGTTCCCTGGAACCTCTCCAGATAAGGAGAGAATGGGAGATTGCCCGCATGTGTTTCAGCTCCTTGTGAGGAGATAGCAGGACAGCGGTTTCCATAGGTCTGAGCACCAGGAGATGACGGGATTAGCCATCTTCCTCACAACCGCGGTGGAGACTTTTAAAGGAAACTAAGTTCACAAACCTCACTTTCTAATCACTTTCAGAAATTGCCTATTAATTTTCTTAAAGCTATTAGAGAACTTCTGAATGACAAGTTTGAAAAGTCTTCATTGGGTAAGTTTATCTTCAACTCTGAACAAAAGAAAAATTAATTATAAGCTCAAGAACTTAAAGAATTTGAAATAAACAGCAAAAAGCTAAATAAGATTTTGATCTAAGAAAATTATAAGCAGATTAAGGGTTCAGATAAATTTGAAATATTGACTTTTACTATAAGGTTTTGGAAATAACTAAAAAAATATACAACTTCTCATGGGAAACAGACTTATTTTGGCTATCCTGGTTATTGCAAGCCATAACAAAAGATAAGTGATGATTTTAGAAACTGGACACTAGAGGGGACTAAAGATTTTAAACAGAAGAAAAAAAAATACAAGCCTGTCTTGATGTCAGTTAACACTGGTGCTTACAAAATGACACAAAACGTTATAACATCAGAAATATTAAAGGAGATCTTTGAAGAATGGAGCCAGAAATTAGTAACTACAATATCAACACTATCAGGAATGATTTCTGCTTCTATGGATAGACTAAAACATGTTAATGAAGGAATGATAGATGTGGAACAAATTTTATCTGACAAGACAGAGAAAGTACTGAAAGTGAAACTACAAATGACAGGCCAAGAGAAGGATTTGGAAAAGAACGCTTCACTGGATATACAAAAGAAACTGGCTGAAGTTTTAAAAATTAAAAGGGGAATACAAATGATAAACCAAGAGAATGACCTGGAAAATGTTTTCTTACTGGATTTACAAAAGAAGCTTCAAGAAACCTGTGAGATGGAATAAAGAAATTGAAGAGAAATTAAATCCTACAACAATATTTGATTGAATTAAAGATTAAGACTGTTAGAAGTAAAAGAAAGGAATATACAGTTGGTTTATTTGATCAAGGTTAAACTAAGACTTTTTTTGCAATGCTCTAACAACGCTTTATGGACTTTTTGTTGACACCAGGATTGCAAAGTTGATGTTTGATGGATTTGTTTATAGATAAGAGATGGGATATGGGATGAAGAGATATCTGTTTAACTTTATAGGGGGTGAAGAGTTATTAAATCTGTTTATACTTGTCGTGATGAAGGTTGGAAGTCACTTCTTTACATATTTCTTTTCTTTTTCTTTATTATATTCTTCCTTTTCCTTCTCTTTTTCTTCTTTCTTTTTCTTCTTTCCTGCACTTTTTCTTCTTTCTTTCCATTCTCTTCTCCTTCTCTAAGTTTAGTTTGTAGTTAAATTAAATTCTTAATAAAATTCTTAATAAAAATTATATTTAAAAAAAAAGATGAGTGGTGCTGCACTATGTCCATGGATGCATTATGCTAGGAAAGACTGAATCCAGCTTGTCCATGGAGAGACAGCAATGGTAGGAGATCATGCCAGTGAGCAAACTAGAGATGGATTTCTCTTTTAAGTTTTGGTTTAAAGGTATAGATCTAATCAGAACTTCATGGTGATGTTGCTTAGCAACTGACTGAACTAGAATGATTCTTTTAAACCTGCTTTTTATCTTGCATATGTGTTTTTTGCTCCCAAGCCTGCTCTAATACTAACACAGGCTTTGGATATGTTAAGCCTGTTTAAGTATCTTTCAGTTGTTTTAGGTAAGTCCCACCTGTTCTAGTTTTGAATCAAGTACAGTTTACCACGTTCTGAACTCCCTAGATTCAGAGGCAGTTTGCTAATAGTTCATTCAGACTGTGGTGATATCCACACCACTCCAGCTCTTAATCTTCAAACCAACCACGGATGAGAGCTGTTTTATTTTGAACTGATGTGTGCAATGCCACGAAGGTTTACAGGTCAATCCAGAGCCTTGATTGAGGAAGAAGTGAGTAGAGAATCAGTGGAAACAGTGGAACTGATTACAGTCTTCTGGATGCAGAACATCTTGAAAGTGAGAGTCAGGAAAGAGAGTACCCCCATCCCCTCCACCTACGTGTGTTTTACTTGTAGAGGGTTTTTTTTTTTTTAAGATAACCTATATCATGCAATCAATTCCCACTAGTGGGTTTTCATTTCATTACTCTTCCATTGGCTCTTTGTGATGAATAATTAAAACAAACCCCACCCACAATCAAACAAGTTGCCCTAAGCCTGACAGGAGATGTATTTCTGATTCAAAGCTCTTGCGCTGAATTGTCTTCTTGGCAAAGGAGTTTTGACCAAAAGGGGCAAACAAACAGGCAGAATCTGTAATGTTTGCTTTGAAAGAGCGTACTCTCACCCTTAAACATACGTACAGAGAGAGAAAGAGAAAGACACAAAGGAATATTCATTTTAAAATTAAGTAAAGCATTCTCTTTTTTTTTTTCTGTCTTAACACAAGATTTGCTTGCACAAATAACAACAGGGATCTTCTCACATCAGGAAAATTGGCATATTATACAGAGAATGTGACGTTTTCTTGGGCAAAAGGGAGAAAGAAGAATGTCAAGAGACAAGTACTGAACAAAAGAATTAGCTTCCCTTGAAGAACCTCAAAACAAGCCCAGGCATAGCTGCTGCTAAAGACTAAGGCATCAATCCATTTCTGACCTGAAACACTTCCATCATGTCTGCTCTTAACTAATTATGGTCAGAGTAGAAAAGCTTGATCGAAGTAGGAATGCAAAACTCAAATCATTCTCAGCGCCACTTTCACATTTGACTGATTCGAAACAAAGGCACAATGTTTGTCAGTGAAAAAGCATTTGGGCTACAATTCTAACTCAGGCTTTTCTTTTTAACCAATTCTCTTCTAACATCATTTGTCCTCCCCTTGGCACTGTTCCCACTCCTTCATTTCTCTCCTTCTCTGCCCCCCGTTTCCCATTTCCTCTGTTTAAAGTAAAATCCTTTCTGCTCTGCTGGGGGCACTGGAGAGATCTTTGCACTGAGCCTGAGGATCCCCAGAGGGACACCCACAGAATGAGAGTTTGGACACTTCCTACCCCCTAAATGTTTGGGGGGTGTTTCTAAAATCAGGAATATTCACAGGATGCAGCATGAAAAAAGTCAAGATCGGGGCCACAATGGTGCAATTGAAGCTCCGCCCATTTTTTTACATGGACTATGCATTGTTGATCACAGTGGTTGAGAATTATGGGTATGATGGTAGTGTATCAGACTGGAAAAGGCTGCTCCATAGAAGATGCTGAAACTTTTTTTGATCCATAGTACAATTTTATTTATTTATTTATTTATTACATTTATATTCCACCTTTATTTTTGTATAGTTCAAGGCAGGATACATAATACTCCCATCTCCTATTTTCCCCTCAACAACAGCTCTGGGCTGAGGGAGAGTGACTGACCCCAAGTCACCCATCTAACTTCTATGCCTAAGGAAAGACTAGAACTCATAATGTCCTTGCTTCCACTCAGCACCTTAACCACTACACTGAACTGGCTCTCTCTTTGGTACACCAACCTGACTTAGACAGTTCTGAAATTTCCAATCCTTTTTTTCCTGATTTACAAAGAAATGTATAGGCATATCTAAGTTTTTGTAGGTCAAGAGCTTAGCGGGAACATCAGTCAATCAGTGTTGGCTCACCCTAGTTGTCTCCAAGATGGCCAATAGTTGAGTATTCTGTTGGGTGCCTTCCCATCCCCACAGTTCTTCTCCCTCCCACCAAAATAAAGCAAGATAACTTATTAGCATTCCCTCTGCCCCCACCTTCAGTTCATGATCTTCCATATATTTGGCAGTATGCAAAAAACCCTGGTGAGATGTTGCTTTTGAGCAGTGACGATGAGGGAAGATTGAAGATAAACATGGATATGAATGCCCCTGGACACAGCAGCTCCAAGGATGTGGCAATGTAGAGGTCAACCGGCATGCCTCTATCCTAGTGCTCATACATACCTATGTCCAGAAATCCTATTCGAGTGGCTGCGATCAGTTGTAAACAGGCACAGGTGTCAGAACCTTGGAAGCTCCTGAACAAGATGGTAAACCACTTGGACAGTGGTGGACAGGAGGGGAGACAGGTTTGATTTCAGAAAGTAAAGACACTACATCTGATTAGCCCAAAAGCCAAGAAGCAGTGGGAAATAAAACATGGGCTTGAGAAACCTCTCTCCCATGGAAAAAAGTTTATCCCCATGAACTAAAGATCTAGATGTAATAACAATGCCAGTTACACTGTGGCTTTCCAGGGAGAACATAGTTTTCATTATTTGAGAAAGTGCTGAAAGAGGGAGGAATATACATTCAGTTTTATATGCCAAAGATCAGGCATTGTCAAAACTCCTTGTAGGTGGGTATTCTGCTGGCAGAGTAAGATTCAATTTCAATAGCTAAAATAGCACACCATGAAATTGTTTTGCCTTGCTTTTTTAAAATTCATGTTCTCCTATAAGAAAAAAACAAGACAGAAGAAACAGTTGGGAACCGGGAGGTTTAAAAATGGAGAACAATGTCATCCAGATCTCCTGGAAACTTGTTTTGTGCACGAGGCAGGGCCATTATTCAGTAAGAGGCTAGGAAAAATAGTTAAGGAGAAAGAAGCCTTTGATTGGTTTTGTTTTGGGGTTTTTTTGGTATTTTTATCAGGGTGTTTCCAGATGAGGCTGATATTGGAGTATGAAACTACATTCAGACATATTCTGACCTGGAATGTGGCAGTCATGAGCCAACTTCACTGGGGCCTAACAATTGAAATAGAAAGAAATTCTTGCTCAATAAATTTGGTAGCAATGACTTTGGCCTAAATAACTCTGAATAGTTCTCATCTTCTGCAATTGTTAAGAGACAAATGATCGACACGACTTTATCCTTGTTAATTGCAAATGTTTGACACAATTCTGACTTGGTCTGCTCCACTGGTAAGGCTGGATATGGCTGTCTGATGCTTTTGGAAATAATGCTTCTGTCTTCACCAGGTTCTCTTTGGTTAAGCTACTTCTGCCTACAGTGTATGAGTTAATAAAAACTTTGGGGGTTTTTAATCTTTGAAGCAGAAGCCTGAAAGCTTCTCAAGAGGACCAGATTGAGTGAGTGCTTTAACTATTTACGATGCTTTTAAAACTATGCTTATTATGCTTAGTTTGACTTTCTTTGCTCCCTTGTTTATAGGATTGCGTGTGCACACTTATTGCCTCCTATTGTAGACAGGAATTCCAAATATAATCTGAATGTGGTGTCAGAAAACGACAGACACGGGTTCGGTTATCCAGTAGACAGAAGTTTTTATTGGGCACGTTTGCAAAGGTGGGTCCCTCCCGCAGCAATGGAGGAACCCCGAAGCAAGGTCTGACAGGTTTTTATACCCCCTATCTGTCCTCCCCCTCCTGCGAGGGCTTGGCTCACAATCTCACCTTTTTTACCGCCCCGGAGCGCCGCTAATTAACCGCAAAACCGCAGACATTCCACTTTCCGAATCCAATCAGCGCAATACACATTCCAATCCCCACTTGACCCGACAGCCGCCCCCTGCCGTTTCTCTTCACTCTGGAGCGAACGTGCCTCTTGCCTGCAGTCTTTCCTCCCTCCTGCCGTCCCTCTCCACTCTGGTGCGAGTGTGCCTTCTGCCCATCCTCCCTCCTGCCGTCCCCCCAAGGCTGCCCCATGGTGCACAGCGCTCTCCCCTAGCAAACATGGTTCGTTTGAGGCCCTCACTTCTCCCTGCCTTCTCACAATCCCCCCTTTTTTCTTTTCACGCCTCTGTTGGGCCTCAAACCTGGCTAACAGGATTGCTCCCTCGTCCCGGACCCGGGGCTTCACACACTGGGACAGGTAATTCCCACAAGCAGGGAGACATTGCATTAAGCAACATACTAGGACCAGTAAGGCAATGAAACCAATGGCTAGTACAAAAAGTTGTTTTAACCAAGCAAAGTTAGGTAACCAACTAGTGAGCCACGACCAATTCCATCCCTCTGGATCCTCGGATATGCGAGAGGCTAAGGTCTTCAACTTGGCTAGTTTTGCTTCAACATAATTCTTATTGTTGGTTAGGTTAAAGCAACAAAGACCTTGAAAAGATTCACAGCCTTGTCCTGCCCTTAATAGGAGATAGTCTATAGCTATCCGATTTTGAATGATCACCCTCCTGATCTCAGTGACTTCTTCAGTGAGGGCTGCAATGAGAGAGGATGTAAGGTTGACACTTTTAGCCAGGAGGCAGGCCACCTTCCTTAGGTCCAGGTAAGTTCTTCCGCTTAGTGCAGGAACCCCTACTAAGGAGAGGGCCAGAGCCATGGCTTCTGTTTCGGACAAGAGTGTCACATCACTCTCACAATCAGATGGCAGCTCCCTTTTTCTTTGTTCTTTTGATGGGTGCGCTTGTATTGGAGGCAGGGCATATAGAGAGGTCAGGCGCCCTATGGCACAAGGGCCCCTGAACTATAGGCTGGAACATAGGTGTAAGCTTCATGTCCACATAACAAAAAGAAACCTTTAGGTAGGTATAGAGGGGTTGAGGCGTAAGGGATATTATAGACCCCTCCACAAGTGAAAGCAGGACCTTTTGAGGGCAATGGGGGTACGGTTCTGGGTATTGTTGAAATATACACATTGAGTTGCATTGGTTATCCCCAAGAGATTTAGAGCCATTTGCCTTTGATTAGTCCAGGGTCTTGGTATGGGAGAAGACCCAAAATGATAGAACATCCCCCCCCTCCCATGGGGATCATCCCCAGTGATCAAAGCTGTCTGTGCCAATTCTACGCCTTTATGTTGGTCATCTCCTCCCCTGCCTTAGTTCAGTTCCTTTTAAGTTTTACTTTGAGTCCGTCTCCCGGTTGGGCAGTCCATGGTCGGGCCCCTGTCAGGTCCGAACCGCTGATTCAGTTGTCAGGAGAACTTGGTATGGTCCCTCCCAAGATGATTTCAGCTTCTCATCCTTCCACGTCTTTATCAGGACCCAATCCTCTGGCTTGTGGGGGTGTTGGTCTTTCAGCAAGGGGGCCGTTGAGCGAGGAGTCCCTGTTTTCTTAGAGACAAGAGAGATTGTGACAGTACCAAGAGATACTTTCTCAGGAAGGCATCCTTTAGCTCGGGGATAGGCTCTCCCATTGGAGCCAGGAAAGGTCTTCCCATCATCAGCTTGAATGGGGAGACCCCCACATCCTTGCGAGGGGCTGTCCGCATTCGAAGCAGGGCAACCGGAAGTGTCTTTGTCCAAGGTAGCCCTGTTTCCAATCCCAGTTTGGTGAGATGTTGCTTCAACACCCCGTTGGCCCTTCCCACAGCTTTACAGTGTCTACCAAAGCCTGCACCCCCCGTGAGACCCTTCGTGCAGTTTCTCCACCATCCCCCTCATGTCAGCACGGCTCACTACTGGGGTCCCCTCAATTGTAACCCAATGACCTGCTTCCTCCCTGCAACCTTCCCTTTCCAGCAGCTGTGAGTAAACCCCGTTCCAGCCAAATTTTCCCGAAAATGTGCACTACTCCCCAGGCATATCGCGAGTCTGTGTAGACGGTGAGGGACACTCCCTTTCCCAACTCTAGTGCCCGTTTCAAAGCGTGCACTTCACACAGCTGAGCCGACCAATCCCCTGGTAGTGCCCCCTTCTCTATTGTCTCTCTCCTCCGCCGCCACTATCGCATATCCTGACTTCCTTTGTCCCTGCTCTACTCGACTAGACCCATCCACAAACCAGACCTCACCCTCCTCCAGCGGGACCTCCTGCAGGTCCTCCCGGGTCTTTGTTTGCAGCTGCAACAGGGTGGAGCACTCGTGCTCTGCCGGCTCCCATTCTTTCCACTCCCACGCAAGAAACTCCGCTGGGTTCAAATTCCTGTCTGTTCCTACCACCACATCAGGACTTATCCGGAGAACTGTCTCATATTTCAACATCCTCCCTTCTGTCATCCAAGCAGCCGCCTGCTGACTAAGCACACTTAAGATCTGATGGGGTGAATGGACAATCACGGGGCTCCCAAAAGTGAGTTTTTTCCCTTCTGTCACTAGTACAGCAGCGGCAGCCACTGCCTGCACACAAGTCGGCCATCCCCTCACCACCGGTTCTAGGGCTTTGCTCAGGAAGGCCACTGGTTGATATTTCCCAGCCCGTCTCTGAGTCAGCACTCCAATGGCAGTTCCCCCATGGGCTGTAACGTATAGGTGAAAGGGGGGGGCAAGTTCGGTAGAGCCGGGGCCGTCACCAGGCTCCTTCGTAATTCCCCACTTCTCTGTGTCCCTGTCTGTCCATTCTACCCTGTCAGATGATCCTTTCAACTTCTCATACAGAAACTGAGCCTTGCTCATGTACTCATCTATCCATAGCCTGCAATATCCTACTAGACCCAGAAACCGCCGCACCTCTGTTTTAGTATGAGTGGGCTTCAACTGCATTATCCCCTGTATGGGAGAAGGATCAATCAACTTCTCGCCCTTCCGGAGTACATGTCCTAAATACTTGACCTCCCTTTCCACAAATTGGACCTTCCCTTTTGACACCTTCAATCCTTCTTCAGCCAACCAGTTCAATAAAGCCACTGAGTCTTCTCTCACCTTTACTTCCTTCTCTCCAGACACCAACAAATCATCCACATACTGCAGCACCCGAGAACCCCCAGGGGCCCGGAACCCCTGGAGTTTCTCTTCCAATGCCTGTCCAAACAAGAGGGGGCTCTCGGTGTACCCCTGGGGCAGCACCGTCCATCTCAGTTGTTGCTTCAGCCCGCGCCTCCCATCCCGGGACAGCGGGTATTGGGCTTGCCGCAAACCCGTCACCCCTGGTTTCAAGGGGATGCTAATTGGGGCTATGCGAAACCGCCCCGCCCCCCCTTCTCCTGCCCATACCTCAGGGTTCACAACCTCCACGTCCGCCTCCCGCAACAAACACATCCTTTCTGCCTGTTCCACATTCCACAACTCCACTCCTAGACTACCCATGAGATCCCTTCCCAGCAAGTTCACTCTCGCCTGTGGGATCAGTAACACATCTGCAGTTACCTCCTTCCCATTCCACTCCAGTCTCACTTCCTCCAGTACGTCTGCCTTGACCAGAGAGCCTCCCACCCCCATCACCGATACCGATGCGCCCCGGGATTTCGCAATCCCTGGGATGTTCGAGAGGCTCTGGTGTCCACGAGGAACTGCCGTTCCTCGCCGGTGGGACCCACCGTGATGTTTACCAAGGGTTCCCCGTGGGTCCCGGTTGGGGAACCATGACCCCCCTAGTTGTACAGGGGGAAACTCCTCTCATGTTCTCCCGATGTTCAGCATTATTGGGATCCCAATTTGGGTCTGCCAGAGGGAATTTAGTATCTGCGGCTGGGGCATTTGGGACATTTGCATTCCTTTGCTCCCAAGCCCGAGCGCAGCTCGCCAAATCTGGCCCCTCTCTTCTGGCGTATAGAGGTGGGCTAAAATGTAATTCAGTTCCCCCAGGAGTATTCCACCGGGCCGAGAAAAAGTTCCAATTGTTCGGCGGCGGTATGGGCGTTCTCTTGCATACGAGGGAGGGTCCTTTTTAATTCCCTCAACTCACTGGGTTTGATGGGAACCGTTACGTAACTGGTGACGGCCACCCCCTGTGCGTTCGTTCCGTTCGGGACTTCCCGGACGGGGAAGGCACTGGCCGACCTTAGAATAAAGGGCAAGTTCTGAATGTCTTGGTTCAGCTGGTCCAGCTCTTTCCGCAGCCCGGGATAGGGTGGGGGCGCCGGCGGGTGAGCGATAGGAAGAGGAGGAGGAGGAGGAGGTGGCGGCCCCCATTGAGGTCTAGTCAGCCAGAGGTCCTCCTCATCCTCCTGTTCTTTTTGGACAAAAATTTTGGCTAACTTGGGTCGAGGCCCCTCCCAATGAACATGGAACCAGACTTCCACATAGGGTTCCTGTGTTAACATTTTATGCTCCACAATGTAGTTTTTTAGTTGGGTCACCCAGTAATTACTGGGGATTCCAATGGTAGGGGAATTCGGGGTCCACTAGTGGATATTTTCGCCATTCTTTAGTGCACAAAGTTATCATGGTCGGTTTTTCCAGACCCCTGGTGAATGGACACAACCAGGGTGTCTCCCACTGTTGCAACAATTGTCCTAATGGAGAATCCGTGGGGATTCCCCTACTGCGTTTTTCCCATTGGCCCCTGGCCTTACACTCTTACTCTGCGCCTTACCCATCCTTCCTGACTACGTTTCCCACCTTACAGAAGGTCCCGGACTCTTCTGTCCCCTTGCGGCGTCCAACGCCTCGTAACCACGCTAATCTCCCCGAGATTATGGGTAGGCTGTACTCACCAGACCTCCCGGAGGTCTCCTCGTCGGCCGACTTCCTCTTTACTTCTGTCTGACTGGCGATTGGAGTCCCGTCCTGGACCCGACTCCGGGGAAAACGGGAGACACCTCAACGGGGTGTTACGGCCGATTACTCACCGGTTCCCCACAGTCCGGTCCACGTCGAGGACTCCTGGCTGGCTCGCCAATTTTGTCAGAAAACGACAGACACGGGTTCGGTTATCCAGTAGACAGAAGTTTTTATTGGGCACGTTTGCAAAGGTGGGTCCCTCCCGCAGCAATGGAGGAACCCCGAAGCAAGGTCTGACAGGTTTTTATACCCCCTATCTGTCCTCCCCCTCCTGCGAGGGCTTGGCTCACAATCTCACCTTTTTTACCGCCCCGGAGCGCCGCTAATTAACCGCAAAACCGCAGACATTCCACTTTCCGAATCCAATCAGCGCAATACACATTCCAATCCCCACTTGACCCGACAGCCGCCCCCTGCCGTTTCTCTTCACTCTGGAGCGAACGTGCCTCTTGCCTGCAGTCTTTCCTCCCTCCTGCCGTCCCTCTCCACTCTGGTGCGAGTGTGCCTTCTGCCCATCCTCCCTCCTGCCGTCCCCCCAAGGCTGCCCCATGGTGCACAGCGCTCTCCCCTAGCAAACATGGTTCGTTTGAGGCCCTCACTTCTCCCTGCCTTCTCACAGTGGTATATAACATTCATGGGTTTCAAGCAACCATCTTAATTAAACTACACAAAGTAACATTTTATGTATTTAATTGATTTCAATAAGGATTCAATTAGTTGCAATAGTCATTTGGGGCAGCTTACATATGGTTAAAAGCATAAAAAACAAAGGAATCAACAAGACAAAACGTGCACACCACACACACCCAAGACAATATAGCCGAGGCCAACCACAGCATATTCCAATTGAGTCAGATCATTTCTGGAGGGTTCATCCAGCACTCTGGCTCAATGCCTGAAGGAATAATCAAAAGGTTTTCAGGGCTTGCAAAAGGTCAACAAGGATGGGGCCATCTAAATTTTGGGGAAAATACTCTTTCACAGGACAGGCCCTGCAACAGAGAAGACACACTTCCACTAGGTGACATTCTTTCATAGAAAGGGCCCGAGGCATGCCCAATCTGCTGGATCTTGTGGGACATGCAGAGATAGTTGGAGACAGTAACTTGAATGGCACCTGGAAGCCTTTAGGAAGTCAGCATAGGCCCAAGAAGTAGTGGTGCTACACAAACACACTGTGGTACTCCTGTAATTACCCATGCTGCTGCATTCTGGACCAATTTCCAATTCTGAATGGTCTTCAAGGGCAGACCCATGTACAACAGTCTATACATGAGGTGATCATGGTATAAATTACCATGAGCAGGGTCTCATGATCCAGGAATGGGTGCAAATGGCATGCAAGGTAGATTTGTATAAAGGCCCTCTTGGCTATGGCAGCCATCTGCTCTTCCAGCAGGAGCTGAAAGTCCAAAAGAACCCCTAAATTCTGCACCAAGTCTGTCTGGGGGAGTGCAACCCTATCCAGAGCTAAAGATGAAGGGTCCCCAGAGTTGGAGGGCCTCAAAACCCACAGCCACTTAGTGTTGCTTATACTAAGCTGAACCCTATTCATCCCTCTGCAGACCTCCACAGCCTCTAGCTACTAGGAAAAAATCTTGGTGGCACCACTTGGTGCCCAGAGCGGAGATATTTAACTGGGCATCATCAGCATACTGATGATACCTGACCCCGTACAGATGAATAATCTCAGTCAGCACTTTCATATGGATGTTAAATAAGAGCTAAGAGAGAGTAGAACCCTGGGGTTTCAGGTTAATTTCTCTCCCCTACCAACATCAACTGGAACCAACCCTGAAAGAAAGAGGAGAGCCACTGCAACACCATGCCTCCTACTCCTAACTCTTGGAGCTGGTACAAAAGGATACCATGAACTGAAAGCCACTAAGAGGTCAAGGGGGACTAGGATGGATGTGTCACCACCATCCTGGTCCTACCAAAAATCATATACAAGTGCAATCAGTACTGTCTCAGTATTATATCCCAATCTGAAACCCAACAGAAAAATGCCCAGATAATGCTTTCCCTCCAAAGCTCCGTTGAGTTGGTCAGGATCTTCCAAGCTGCCCCTGAGCTCATGCCCAGAAAGAGCAGATTAAAGTCCCCCAGTATCATAGGTCTGGGGAACTCCACTGGCAACCCAGCCCCAGCTTCAAGCAGCTGGGGTAGGGAGGCTGCTATATCCCAGCCGATCCCTAGAGCCCAAACTTACGAGCAGAATCTCACAACCAGATATTTGCAGAGCAACACCTCTGAAAGCCAGCAGGGTCTCAGCTCTCAGGTGACTATAGCCATTCCATCAAGCCTGCCCTGAAGTCGCAGCCGGTACCACTCTCAAAACCCAGGTGGACACATTTCCAAGATGAGAACCCTCACCCTGTGCCCAGCTAGGTCTCATCAATACACACCAAATTGTCCCTCTCACTATTATCTCATGGGTGAGGAAGGCTTATTGCATGCTGACCTGGCATTCAGTAGGAAAAGCTGAAATCACGAGACATTGAAGATCCAATGATCCTCAGCACTGGGGCTGAGCATAGAGAGCAGGAATGAGGAGTGGGTGCAACACACTGAGACCACCTTCTCTGACAGCAGCTCACCCCCCGGTTCCCACGATGTATGCCCATGACCACAGTGATACTACTATCTGCCCTCACCCACAACACATTAGCTGAAACAAAGAAGCCCCAGCATATTGTGAGATTTAAACTAGACTCACAATGGAAAGCCTTTACATCAGGGTTTCCCCTCCCATTAAAAGGTGGAAAGGAAAGTGTTTCTGCCAGGGCTAGAGAAATGTCAGGGGCTTCAGTCTCCATGTAGTTCAGACTGACATTAACCTCAACATCAGCAACTTGTTGAGAGGCTGAAGTTCATCCATGATAACACATGAATTCCTCATCCTACCTCAGCACACATAGCTATGGCACTTGAACATCCTCATGTAGTTTTGTAAACAATGAAATTTTTTAAATAAGTGACTCTGCCACAGGGTAGCTGTGTTTAATATTGGCCAGCAAATTTTACAATGGCACCAGAAAGCATCTAGATGTTTTCTTCAGATTCTGGTCCTGGTTTTATTATTGCAGGGCATAATGAACTTAAAAGTCAGCACCCAGATTTTGATATGCAAAACTGTTCAGTAAGTTGATGGGGGAAAGCTGTCAAATGATAGCTTTGCATAAACCACTTAGAGGGTTTTTTTGGAGCACAAACTGGTTTTCTTCTCTTAACCAAGAAACACTGAACTTTTGCCATGAATCAAAAAAAAATGTTGGAAATATTAACCAAACCAAGGGAAAATATAAATAAAGAAGAGGTTTTCCAGCAGACAGTCTATAATTTTCTCTGAATGTGGTTGTTTGGTATCAATTTCATATATTTCCAAAAATATAGGTTAACTTTTCTGGGTGTTTGTGTAAATGAACGGCTTGGGGCAACTGGCATATAGGATTCCCACCTCAATCATTTTCAAAGGCATGTTTCTGCCCCTAGCTGATCTTGCAGAAGAGCACACATGGAGCAAATATTCTCCATTACCCACTTGGTGGGGAGTGGAGAGCATGTTAACTCTTCAGGGACATAAAACTGAATGTTAGTCGTCCTGGCATGCCCATCAGGTATCCAAAATGTTTTGAAACTTTTTAAAGACATTTGATGCACCTACAGATGGTCAGTACCTTTACTGAGTACTGTCGAACCAGGCAAAACGTGGAGTAGTGGTTAAGGTGTTGGACTAGGACTGGGGAAATCCAGGTTCTAGTCCACCGTTAGCCGTGGAAACTACACGGGATGACCTTGAACAGCTACTATTTCCCAACCCAATAGGCCTCACTGGGGGGGGGCAGAACGGGAATAGAAGGAAGGAGTGCTAGGTATGCTACCTTGAGCTTCTGAAGGAAAATTGGGATATAAACCATGGTTTACTGTAATGTAATGAATGAACCTAGCTATATTCCTCTCCTCTTTGCCTAGCTTCTGTATAGTTGCAAGAAGAAATTGTAACAATTTCATTTACATTATCCATCACTTCTTATGTTGTCCAAACATGACATAGTGATTTCTCTTTATTATGTTTTTTAAAGAGGCCAGAAATGATGAAGCTGGCTTGTTCAAACCATCATTATACTCTTTTTATTTTTCTCTTTTTCCTCTTCCACCTTAAATTCCATGGGTCACTCACCCTTCTGTTTCCCTAAAACTTGACTTTCTCAAGCTGAAAGTGAAATTGAGTGGCTTTTCAATGATCTCAGGTTATGGTTCTTGGAGTAGTGGGTCTCCAAATGAAATCTTATTTTGACTTATGAGAAATGCTCTCTGGAACACATTGAGAAACACAGATGTAGATGTTTTCATTGCTATTATTATCTGCCTAATAATCAAAATTCTCTGAACGGATTACTAAGGACCTCTAAACTCTTATCTTTAAACAGAAAAAATAATACAATAATACAATGCAACAAATAAATTGTCCAGAAAGCGAGAGAAAGAATTCAATACTCCCTTTGAAATGTATACTTGAAATCAAACTGAACATAAAACTGTAGAAAGGAAAAGAGAGATGACTCTGAAGAAAACACGAAAGAACGGCCAGACACTTAGAAGGGCATTCTACACAGAGAAAGCCCTACTCCTAGCAGTCACCTGCCATACACCTTTTGGCATCTAAAGGAGATCCTCTGAATTTGATGGAGGGCACATAAGGGAGGTGACAATCCAGAAGAAACTCAGCATCCACATCTTTAATTGGGCCTGGAACCAAATGGGGAGTTGGAGATGATGAAGTAGTGCCATCATCAACCACTTGGGCTTCTTTCACTGAAAGTTGGGAATCACCAAGGAAAGTTGGAAAACCAATAAGGTAGATTTTACATGGTGCTGGTTGTAACCTATGAAGGCCTTCATGGCATGGGGCTGGGTTGTTTGAAGGACCACCTGTCTCCAATTACTGTATATAGATATAGATATAGTTTTTAAGAGTCATACATTTGAGATGGGTAGCCATATAAATTGAAATAACAAACAAACAAACCAACAAATAAATAAATAAGTGAGATTAGCCAAGCTGGCAACTGAGTCACATTTGTGAGATGGGCAGCTATATAAATGTGATAAATAAATAAGCAAGCCATTATACAGGAGAGTCCTCAGGAAGATTTTTAAAAATCAAGTTGGTGGCTGCAAGCATGTGTTAACACTGTCACCTGCTGGGATAGAGACCTTGCTCCTGTCTCAGCTCCCTGAGACGAAAGGCTAGGGAAAAAAAATACTTTAGACCCTGCTTTTCATCAACATTGGGTTAAGCTAGCAGTCAGATAACATTAGAATGGTGAACTCCAACTCTTCTCTTTCTTTGTAGCCATTTTTTACAATTTTTGTAGCTTTTACTTTCTGAAAATCATTTCCACAAATGAGACAAAGAAATGATAAGATTGGCCAAAGGACTATCCATTCATCCATCACATGTTTCACCTCAATTTGCACATCCAGGTCACCCTGTGATCAAAGCCCTGCCCCTTTTTACTTGAATCCCCCACCTTGACATTTTTGACTCCTACCCCTGCTGCAGATGTCCCAGTCAGCAGAAATGGTGGAAAATACTATAATTTCCTGAAGAGTTTTTCTTCCTTTTTTCCTTCTCAGACAAGGCTTTATTTGGTATGAAAAATGTACAACATTCTGTACCACTGTCTTGTTCTTGTGTCTTACTAGGAATTTTTTTTGCCCTAAAAAGGAATCCATAATGGTTCTGAGGTTTGTGAGGCCAGTTTGATAAATGCCAGTGTTATTTGCTGCTGTGAACCCTGATAAGTGTTGACACTCAGTATACAGGCTGTCATTCAAGACATTTGATTTTTTTCTTGAGCTTTTCAAGGACTTAAACAGAGGTCTGTAATGTTAATCAAGGGTGTAAGTTGTGTATTCTTCCTATAGCCAAGCAGAAGCTTTCACAGGCTGAAATGAAAAATTGTTGTTGCTTGAGAATGATGATTATCACCATAAAGTATTTAGAGCAACACAAATGTTCATGTCATATCTGATAACCCTTTATAAGGACCAGCCAAAGTAACACAAAACAGTGTGAAGTGTTTGAGCTTTCTGGGGTGATACTGCAAGGCTCTGAAACTCAAGAGCATGGGTCTCTGATCTCTTTTGAACCTCCAGTGAAACATATTAGTTTCTGGCCTAGCAGTGAACAGATATACAGTAAAGAAACATTATGGTCTTTATATGATTGTTTGAATTTTTTAAAAGTTTCATGAAGAATAATATCCATATGTACCCTTCCCCAACCTGACATGTTGTGGGGTTTGCAATTCCCAGATGGCAAATTCCGAGAGTTGAAACCAGCCTGAAAATATTAAATTGAAGAAGCTGTCCTAAGATTTGCTGTGCATCTTTTAAAAACTCTTTTTATCTCTTGCATGTTTAACAGAGTACTGTACAGGGTAAATATTATATATCTGAGATAATAACAATCTAGTCCTCCTTTTCTTCAGTGCCTGGTTACATTTTTGCATGGAATTTTTTTAAACAACAGATATTTGTAATCCTTGCTGGATAGTTGTAATACAAATGACCTACAGTGAGCAAGTTCTGGTGAAATACTTTAACAAAAACCTCAGCAAACTAGCAATACACGCTCATGGAATGACATTTTGGAATATGCCCATCTGTCAGTGGTCCTACACTAAGTATGAACGGAAAGTGAGAACAATTGTCAGCAGACTGGCTATCATAAAAAATCAAGTGTAAGAAAAGCAGGAACTTTCTCCCCAAAGAAACCTCCTCATTTTTAGACATGAGACATGACATTTTAGACCAGTGTTTTTCAAACTTGGCAACTTTCAGATCGGTGGACTCAAGTCCACACATCTTAAAATTGCCAAGTTTGAAAAACACTGTTTTAGACATTCAGCAAAGAATAATTTGCATCCGTTACTGTCACAGAGAAAATGGCCACCGAGAGACTCATTTCCATCTCATTCTCTTCTAGTCCCCCATCGTTTGCAGTTGTAGAATTAATGTTTCACTAACTGTTCTAGCTAGCCGTCTGACTTAACTGTGTTGTTTGATGGAAACACAGCAAAAAGAGTGAGTTGCTCTCTTCGATTTCCCCCCATCTTCAGTCAGCTCCACCATGTCATAACTGGGCTACAGGTTATTTCAGTGCTTTCAAGTGAAGTGAAAGGGCAGGAGTCTGAGCGATGGTTGCATCAGCCAGGTTCCTCTTATGCAGGTGGTTTTTATCTAACCAGCTGTTGCTCTTTGATATTGACATGGGGAGGTAGCCATATAGGTGAGCCTTTAACAGCCAAGAATGAGTTCTGCTTATCCTGCAAATGATACGTTTTTGCAGAAGCAAAACCATGCAGAATTGACTGTTCCGTTATCAAGGTAGCTTGGGCCAAACCAGATCAGCTCCATAGCTGGTTCCAAATAATATTGACCAGAAGCCCTTACTTAGTGAAGTTGCAATCTTAACGTGCATTGCTAAATTCCAGACAGCAGCCACACAGTCTGGCTAGTTCTCTGTCCTGCTGCTTACTTGAAATCTGTACATCAACTCCCTTGTCTTTGACTCAAAATGCTATGACACAGTGTGAAATAAATATGTTCTAGAAGAGTATCTTCCATGTCTAATTCAAAAGTAGCATTTTCTCGCCGAAGATAAGGATGTACATTGTGAACTGCAGGTTCCGTCTCACTATCACAAAGCAAACAAGAAAAAGTAATAGGCACCGAATGAAAAATAGTTACAAGATTTTAGGGAGTGCAGCTTAAAATCTCGCACCAATTTCTATGAAATTTGATGACTTCATAATGTTCTAGCTTTCCTGTCAATTCAGTCCTCTTCTGACATTTTTAATCATAGTCATTATTCGATGTTTATATTTTTTCCCATGCTAATAATGGGAGGGTGGAGCATCTAGTTTTGGGATTGTTCTCTGGAATTGGGAACAAGTGCAGACAGGCTACTCCGAGCCTAACCTTGGCAGATCTAGCCCTCAAAGTTAGTTGGACAACTTTGCACAGCCCCGGTCTGTGACATCATACCTGGTGTTGTCAAGGAAGGGCCGCATCTGTTTATATGAAGGAAGGATGAGAGCTATAGAAATTGAGGTTGGTGATCTGGCTTAATGGAAGATGTTATGTCTGAACAAACATCTCCCACTCTCGGGCTCAATGCAGTTCAACTGCACGTTTATTGCTCGGATTATTTGCACTTTGTCAAGCAAAGAGATGGCAGAATTAAACAACATTTAATTCTGGCTGCAGGCCCAGAGAAGAGAGACAGAGCCCTAGCATTCTGTTGAAAATTACTTACTTTAGTAGAGTTACAGTGGGGGGGGGTTTAAGCTCGGGCTGCACATTACTTGCTAATGCCTGTACTGTTAATGTAGCCAAAAACCTATCTAGAGGAAGAAAAGCTGCTTCTGTTGTTGGCAGTGGGAATAAAAAGAGACAGGTGAGAAGAATGGCTCTACCCATTTCTAGCTTGCAATTTCTTCACTCCAGATCCCCTTAACTAACTTCTCTTCATAAGATAATGCTTCACTCTGCCATCAGTATTATCCCTTCACCCCCAAAAGCTATGGTAATCACTAGTGGAAGGTTCTAGATGATTAGCCATGCTTATTGTCAATGGGTCTGATGAACACTGTTTGCAAATACCTAGTTATTTGGATAGGAGTGGAAAAATACATTGCACCTTATTTTGTGAATCCTAGAACTTCCCAAAGATTTCTAGGATAGCATCTAAGAGTAGAGTATCATTGAACTCTGCAACACAAAATTAGAGAGATCCTAAAGTAGGTTTAATTTTAAAAAGAAAAAAAACCCCACTCTATCCCCAATCTCAGAAAATCTCAGCCTTGCTCATGGTTATGATGTGGCCGCATTGCTTTCTGTAGCCCTTGGCCCCACAAAAGCATATGTGTTCATCCCCAGCCACTCAAAGGTTCCAACTCTTGGCCTCCAATGCTCCTTTTTCCATTCATAGGTTTGTATGGCAAAGTCAGTGACCATGTAAGACCAGATGTTCTTGGCTTCTAGAAGCTTATCAATATTGTTTGGAATTACACCACCCAGTTTTGTGTGACATAAAAATTGGATAAGCATCCATTTTATCTTTTCATCTAAGTCATTAATGAAAATGTTGAGAAGTTTTACTGTAAACCACACAGAGACCTTTCGCTATTGGGTGATTTAAGCACTTCAAATACAGCAAGACATACCAAGCCAAGAACCATATGATGTGGCACCTTGTTTGATACTTTATTCCACTGTGAAGAACTGTGTACTCTTTGATACAGTTTTCAATCCGGCTGTGGCTCTATCTAATAGGCATGTCACTCAGGCCATATTTAGCCAGTTTGCTAATTGTAATTGGAGCACTTTGTCAAAGTTATATTACCTTATGGCTCCAGCATTCCTACAATCTACTAAATGAAAGATAAAATGAACATAGTCTGACAAAACTGGTTCTTGCTAAATCATGCAGATTTCTGATAATCATCTATAACACTTTATAATCTGTTCTGCAGTCTTCTGAGCTAATGAAGTCAGAGTGATTGACTTGTAGTTCTCTGACTTCTTTTCAAACCTGGAAACATTTGACCAAGTCATCTGGTAATTCACTCATTCTCATGATTTCTTACATAATAGATACAGATTTGGCTACACCATCAGGAATTTCCTTCATATACTCAGTCCGACCTTGGAGATTTGAACCCATTCAGTGTCAGTCCCATTCCTACCCTTGATGCCTTCGCGCTCTCTCTCTCTCTCTCTCTCTCTCTCTCTCTCTATATATATATATATATATATATATATACATACACACACACACACACACACGCACACATATACACACACGCACTGATACATTATTTTCAAGCCCTTTAGCACTAAATTACTTTCTACTGCTGTCCCATTGGCCTGAATATTAATTAGTTCTGAAGTTTGATCATATCTATTTGGGAGGAAATAGGTGGAGCTTTGATTGCATCATTTGACTGTTTTGCTGTTTTAACCTTGCTGTAAACTGGAAGGAGCTGTAGAGTTAAAGCATTTACAATTCTGCTGGTTTAAAGTCTAGTGCTATTGCAAATTCTGACAGACCACCAACACAGTGTTACTAGATTCAGCATTTAATGGAAACAACAACAGTCGAATGGTATCATACAAGGGGACATGCCCATATCACTCTGAAACAGCCAACAAGCATCACTCTGGCCCCCTCACCACTGGTCGCCTGACTTTGCCTCACACATAATAGGAGGTGAAGCCTAACAGGTTTTAAACCCCTTGCAGCTATGGGTATAGGTGTTAGTTTAGGAGGAAAAACACAAACTTAAGGACTTAAGCCCATCTCCATCATGGGCTAGGGATGAGGGGAACACCACATCATGGGGACATAGGAAAAAAAGATGTTGCCTGGACATGTTTGTGTAATGGTTAGGTGCAAGAGGGAAAAGAGCCAGTGTGGTCTAGTGGTTAAGGCATCAGGCTGGAAACCAGGAGATGGTGAGTTCTGGTCCCACCTTAGGCGTGAAAAACCAGCCAGATGACTTTGGGGCAGTCACTCTCTTTCAGCCTCACTCACCTCACAGGGTTGTTGTTGTGGAGGAAATAGGAGGAGGGAGGAGCACTAGGTCTGTTGAGTTATTTATAAAAAATAATAAAGGTGGGATAAAAAAATCTAAAAAAAAAACACTACATAGAAATATGAACTATTCCAGGTGATTCAATCCAAATTGTCTGGCATTTAAATGTGAGTTGCATTGTAGGTGTAATTGCTCTTGAATGTCTTCTGAGGACCCAGAGAGCTGAGATGGCTGCTCAGCTGTCTAGGGGAGGCTTGGCAGCTTCTTTGACATGGCAGCTGAAGCTGGTGAAAGGCACGAAAAGCTCCTGATGCCACCCACTGATGCTTCAGAAGGATCTCTACTTTCACTGGTGAATGGTTGGAGGGCATGTGAATGTTCCTGAATTGCCAGGGGGGATGCATCATCTCCTTGAGAACAAAGTCGAAGGAAGGCTCATTGTGCCAAGAGGGAGGTTGATGCCAAACGGTATCCTGGCCTTCAAGCAAGAAACCCAAGCCAAACCAGGAAATGGCCCTGTGATGGTGCTTAATAATAAATCATTATTGTGATTTACAAATGGTAATCTTACTTGGAGTAGTAGCAAGTTATACACTGTAGAGTGCTACATAATTTTAAACTTTTTAATAGCACCATTAGTTAGAAATACATTACCATAAGCCAACTTCCAATAAACACTACTCAGCATGTGCGTAGAACTTGGGTAAGCTCACTAACAAATTATGCACATGTCGTGATTTCCACATATGGAGATTTTTAAAAAACTGTTATGGATGGCAATCACCTTTTGGAAACTCGCTGCTGTCTGAAGTTTTGGGGGACTGTTTCCTTTCTGGTTTGAAACTCAGTAAGATACTGAGCTTTTGAAGCCCTCATCTTTCCCTTTTGTATCTTTATCTTGCATGCCATTTCTTAGTTTAACACTAGAGTGTGACACAGCCATGAAAACCCTGAAATAGATTCATAAATAGATAGTTTCTCCACATCAAGAGCTTAATTTGCTTAATTTGCTTGTAATGTACCTTTCAAAAATGCAAATGCCTATTTAAAAATCAGTGATACCCCCCCAGGGGTTCTTAACTCCTGGCAAATTCTTTTGTACTTGTTCAGTCTTATTATTGGGTGTAACTACATTTTGTTAGAGAGTTAGAATTCATTCGTCTTCTTTTGATGGAACAGCTGCTGGGTTACAGGTCTTTGATCCACAAATACTTTCTTGATATCTCATCCGATTATCTTAAGGAATAATTTTAGGTTTATTTGTGAGATCTGGTTGGGCTTGGTTCTCCCTTCCCCCACTTGAAGTACTTGAAGTTTGATGCAATGTAAAGCTTCTGCTCTTCTGATATTGGAGAACCTCAGCATGGTATAAGCTTCAAAACTTTCTATAAATGACACCTTTTAAAAAAAAAAACTTTTTTATACGTGGATACGAGATTCTTGTATCTTCTGCTTAAAGTTGTATAGAAAACTGTGAGCTGCAACTTACTTCATTTCATGAAAGTTCACAAAAGCTGATGCTTTTTAATAACATCAGAAAAGGTGCTTAAAAGACCCCAAAGCTGCTACTTTAAGCAACTCATATGTTAGCAATATATAAATAAGATTAATGTAACAGAGATTGCAATTCTATATCTATTTATAAACTACACTGAATTTGCAGGACTTTCCTCTGAATAGATATACTGTATATAGGACTGCTCTGTAAATAGTGATTCTCTTAACTTATTTGTCATATCTTACTTGTTAATTGAATTAACAAGTTAATTGTTAATTGAATTAACAAGTAGGGTGTTCTGCTTTCAAATCAGAGGCTGTTCTCTTTATATACCCATTTAAAATATCTACCTCAACCACCCTTCTAGGGGGAATGTATAACTACAACAATATATCATAGTAACTGACTGTTCAATATAAAGCTAAAAAAGAAAATCTGAAGTATTGAAGACAAAGCAATACAAACAATTGAAATGAGTCAAACTTAAATTACGGCAAATGAATACCCCAAAGGTCTTTTTCCTGATTGCCTGTGGTCTCCTCACTGATGTTGGGGCCACTTAAAAGGGCATCAAAAGATTATTTGATTGAACTCCTTTTTTTGTAAAAGACTTGTTTACAAGAGTTTATTAAGAGGCATTCAGCAAGAGAAAATGCGGAGGCAAGGGTATTTTTGGATGATGGTCTACAGTTAAGGGCTTTTGTTTCATTCTGTTAAAAAAAAAAAAGATCTATCAGGCAAAACTCGGAAAGGGAGCAAGTGCTACAGAGTTTGCCCTGCTGGATATAAATTGGCAGAAACCCAAGTCAAACGATAGAGAAAGGAAGGACAAGCCCCAAACTTCAGCCACTTCTCTCAACGTACAACAATCTGGATTTTTCTATTGAACCCCGAACTGCTCTTTTCCTCCTTAACAGATTTTTTGTGGGGGAGGGAAAATGGATTGATTGATCGATCGATTATATGCCATCAAGTCATTTTCAACTCCTAGCAATGGTATAGAAAAATTTTCCCCTTGAAGATCTGTCCCTAACCTGGTCCTTCAGCTTTTCCAATGGTGCACTCATCACCACTGTAACTGAGTCTATCCCCCATGCTGCTGGTCACCCTCTTCTTCTCTTTCCTTCCACCTTTCCCAGCATCACAGCCTTCTCGCAACAGCTACTGTAGGTCTTCACATAATATTTCCAAAGTAGGATAATTTGAACCTGGTTGTTTGTGCCTCGAGTGAGAGCTCTGGGTTGATCGGTTCAATGATCCATCGGTTTGTTTTCTTGGCTGTCCAGGCTACCCCCGGGGGTCAGATATGATGACTCTGCTCTCTGCAAAATTCCATTTATAAGAAGACAATTGGACTGCAAGTCTCAACTACAAGTTACCTCAGTGATAGAAGCTTTGAGGAAAGCAGCGATAGGAAATGAGGTTGAAAGTAAGGATTGCTCTATTCAGAATCCCAGGGCACTATCAGCCTCCCTACCCCCAACAAAAAATTGGGAACAAAATCCAAATTATGATTTGGAAATCCAAATCCCCACTGTCTACGGCTGTTTGACGTAATTGTGGAAACAGTAGCAACTTAAACCTGCCAAACGACAGACAAATAGGTTCGAGAGATTTTTTCAGCATATTTAACTTTTAAAAGAGAACTGCCAGAACCGTTTTTCCTTGGCAGGATTTGCTTTAAGCTGAATGAAACGTGGATGGTTGGGGGCCGGGGGAGGAACTTGACCATAACAAGTAAAAGACTAAGAAGTTTCAGGTTTTCTGTCCAAGTGCAATTTCTTTAAAAGAAGATATACCTCCTCCCACATTATTTTGTGGTTAACTATTGAGACTGAGCATAAAGTTAAGAGTTGAGAAATCTGCAAAAATCCAAAAATAGATTACAAGGGATTTTCAACCCAGTAGGAGAGACACCCGCAACCCCTTCCTTCTCATTCTGTATATGCATGTGGAGGGGAGGTATTTCTCCTTTCAGCTATTTGTATAAAAATGATTCACAGTGCATCACCCAATTTCAGAAGACTGAAGTTTGGGAGCCAGGAAAGCTGTTTTTTTGTTTGTTTGTCTGGTTGGTTGGTTGGCTGGTTTTGTTTTGTTTTAAGTTTTCTGCCCAATTGCCAACAAAAATCACAGAGACTGCAAAAGGAGAGAGATGAAGAAGATGCAGAACAGAGAAGAACTTGATCATCTAGCATAGAATTGCCAAACTGGGCAACTTCCAAATGGTGGGCTTCAGTTCCCAGAATTCCCCAGCCAGCATGGCCATTGCTGTGAATTCTGGGAGTTGAAAACCATACATCTGGAAGTTGCAGTTGGGAAATACAGATCTAGCATTTCCCAACCAAGCTTTCACGTAGACACCAGGATTCTTCTAATATTCATGCTTCCTTTGGGTGAGAACAGGGGTGTCTGCAAGGTATAGTCAAAAAGGTCAAGATGGAGTGATTGAAGCTCTGCACATTTTTTATCTGAGTCAACTGTGATTGGGTGAGAAGGCCATTTTAAAAACCCACTGAATTAATTAGGGAATTCTGAATATCTGAATCAAACAACATGAGATAAAAATGTTGTAACAAATTTTATAAGTATTAAAATTCCAAATGTGGATTGTATCATACCTGAATATTAGAAAGCTTTTTTTAAATGGTATTAAGGGCTTGTGGATGTCAGTGATACAGTAATATTCCCACAGGGACCAAAATTCCTACCTCTTGGGGGAAAAAATCCATTTGGGATTACTCCTAAACCAAATAAGGGCCACTAAGGCCCTTATTGTGGAGGCCTAATGCACTGATAAATTTAAAAACTGCATTACTTATTAATACAATAATTTAAATACTTTTAGAGTAAATATATACCTTCTGATCAATCTGGGCTTGTTGCTCAACATAATATAGCTGTTTCAAGTAGAATAATATTAAATATAACACTCTAATCTATCAAATGCACAGGACTCCATTTCTGTCTAAAACTATATTGAAGATTGCCTACTTCTCACCCATGTCAGAAAGGGGACCTACCTCCATATCTGACTTACACACCTGGTGGAAACAATTTTAGGAGGAGATCTCACATTTTATCACCACTTTAAAAAAAATGTGGGACCCTTTAACTACTTTATGGGAAGTGAAATAAATTAGTTTTTGTTGCGTCAAGCTTTATTTTCTTCAGCTTGCTTGGCAGTTTCAGTGTCTTGTGTTCAGTTTTAAAATTAGCAGGAATGTTTGGGTAGAGTTTGGGCTATGAATAGTAGCAAACTGAAAGATTCCAAACATAAAACATATATTTACCAATGTTTGGGCCACATTTATCATGTTCTATGGAGATTTTGACCCACCATCAACTCAGTTGTCATAAAAATTAGCATTTTAAGACAATTGGCTCTGGAGCTTTTGATCTTCCAAATTATTGCACATTTTCTCTTGTAGTTTACTTACATGTATACATTTCTTAGTAAAAAAACAAATTAAAATTGTTCTTTATAATGGGGTTATCAATGGCTCAGACTTTTTGTAAAATGGATAGTGGCATCTACTGATCCTACTTTGTCTGATCTCATTATACAGCAATTATAACAGAATACAGGAGGAAAATAAGTATCACAACATAGATCAATTTGCAAATGTTCATTTTTCTTCAAAATGCTAAAAGAGACAAGACCTATTCTCAGCTAAAGCTCTCCTCCTGTGGAATAATTTATAAAAATAAAAGCAATGGCTAGGTAAGAGTTAGCTTTTCAGGAGGGAATGTAAGGAGTGGTGAATGTACCTGGGATAAGCGATGGTCATGGCATTACTGATTGCTATCTTAGATTATGCTTGAGTAAATATTTTGGGTTATTCCTTTGCTATGTATCTTTATTATATGCGTTCTGATGATGTTTGTTATGAATTGCTTTTCTAAGCCACTTTGATTCAGTTGTTTGAAGCAGCACAGGAACACTGGAAATAAATTGCCATTTGAAGTAAGTAAGTGTTATGCAGATTGAAAGGCTAATTTTGATAACTCATTGGTTATGTTAATCAACACCATTAAAAAGTCACAAAATATAGCTTCAAGAAGTTTCTGGACTTCAGTACAAATAGCTTTAAATGTTTAAGACAATGATGAAGGGTTGGTACCAAATAAAGTAGTAATTATGATCTTAATTCTGGGCAAAATTAAAAGAAAAATTTAGTTACAGCATCAGCTTTAGAACAGCTTCACTCAAAGGACTATTCTTCCTAGAATTCTATTTTTGTTTTAAATAGTCCATTTCCAATGTCATTGGTTTTGTGTACAACAAATAAAATTGTCATCTTTTATACATATGCATACTGTTCAAAGCTAGCATTGGACAACAATTTAGGTATACAGAATTTGAAATACAGTTTTGATGCTCTTCAATTAACACAATATCATTAGAAATTAATTGTACAAACTTACTTCCTATTAATTAGGCGATGCCAGTCTTCTCTAACATTAAGAAATGTATACCTGCTATCACAAACATATATTTAAGTTTTACTTTAGAAGTTTGGAAAAGATAGAAACAACCTCTTACTCTTCTTTTCTGACCTCCCAATCAATCATTCTGTTTTTAAGGACAAGAATAGATTTGTTTAATACAAGAAGTAGGATGATAAGGATATTATAGGACTAGTGATTTAATTATTTATGGAAACCCTCTGAATATATTATGCAAAAAGAATGGTCACAAGTTCCAATTTGGTTTCCTGGGAGACTAATAATTCCTTTATTCTTTACTAGATTTTATCAGTTGGGACTTTTAACAATGTTTGAGGTTTAGTTGGATTAGTTTAGTTTATTCAATTTACAGTCATAGACCAAATGATACAAAGCGAGCAGAAAAGGAAAGAATATACCTGACAAGTGATGCATAGTTATAAAGCCAAACAAAAAGAAAAGAACTAAAATTCTTATATATCTTGCTGGGTTCAAATCTGACTTCTGATCTTGAAAGCAGCATAGCAAAATTTGACACTGCCGCGAATGTGGAGTCACACCCTTCAGCCAGCAACAGCTGAATATAGAAACAGTCTATTCTGCATCCTGGAAACTCCATTAAAAGAAGTGCAATGTACCTATTTCTCATGTCCCTGTAGATGAGGCTATATAAGCAAATGTGACCTAAGGATTCCCCTGTATTTGACCACAAGGGCATGATCTGTTGTTGTAAGGGACTCTTTTGAATTTTCCTTCCAGGATGGCAATAAATAAGGCGTCACAGCAAGCCAGAGTAAAGAATCTTCTCAATTTAGATATTGTTATGTGTCTCAGATAGCTCACTGGTTTCCACATAGGAGCAGAGTTACTTAAGAAATGGTACGTAGGTAAAAAGCTTGCCATTCTGTGCCCAATATATGTGAGCATACTGCTTTAGTTGCCTGGTTGTAAGTTAGCACAGAGAGAGCCTCCCAAGGTAGCCCTAGTGAATGAAATTCCTTTTCCATCATCGCTCTCCAGTCAATGCAAGGGAAATCAGTCCAACTAGGTAGAACATTTTTAAGCTAAATAGAAGGAAAGGTCAGGTCATCATTGTCTTTATTTTTAATAACCTGGCCTCCCTTCACAGAGGTGCATTCAGAACATTTCAAGGTATCTGGAATATTTTCTGCAAAACTTCAAACTGAACTATCTCTAAAGAGGCACATTTGCGGTACAGTCCTATTTGGATTCTGTACAATAATTGGAGGATTACTCCAGCCAAGTAGAGTTTTTTGGCTCCTGGAATAAATAAAGCATCGCTGGTTCATTGGAAGGTGGCTATGGCAGCAGCAGACAGCATCATATAAATTTAATAAATAAAATAAAGATAAAATAAAATGACTAGCCATTAAATTTATACAAAAGCTGAACAACCGAGGGGCTAAAATGCAACCTTGCTGAACAGCCCTAGAAACAAAAGTAGCTTTGGTGCGATGGTCATTGACAGAGTATCTTATCTTATTTTAATGTAATTTCCATTCATGCAGTTTAAAGATTAACTGATATAATCACTTATCTATTGAAGATCAATGTGCTTTTCCCATTGTCTGGGTCTAGAGAAGAAATCAAAGCAGTTCTGAGGTTGACAAAGACAGTGTACAGAGCTAGACGTAGTCTAGAGAGGATCCTCATGGTCTAAAGCCAGTCTGCTCCTCATGAATAATCTGTTCCAAATCTAGCCAATTTGCTAATTTGTCAATTAGTGCCTTACATAGAGTTTAATGATTACATTCAATACGCTGATTGGGCAGTAATTTGCCTTCTCCTTTTTACGCAGAGTGGCAGAATAGATACTACTCAATTCAAGTACCAGAAGTTGTCTTTAAAGGACAAAACCCTAGAAGAATTATTTGGGATTTGAACATATTTGGAGCACTATCCTTGTATCAGAGGATTTGAAATCTATTTCAGCCAGTCATTGAGAATGGATTATGAAGATAATCTCAAAATGAAATGATATTCTGCAAAAATTATAGTATGTTGATAGTACCCTTTCTAGATTGTATTGGTGGGGATGTAAACAAATTAGAACATATTGTCACCTTTGGAGCAATGCCTAATTTGATAAGAAGTTTTAAATAAATAGGGAAGATCTCATTTCTCATTGCTAATTACCCTTGTGCATTTACTGTTCATTTTCCCTAAGATTTATAAATCACTGCAACAAAGAAATAAATTCTTATTGCTAGCTGCAAGATTATCTCAAAACATTGGAAAAGTAAATCTTAAGCTTATTCTAAATTATTGGCAACATTTTAAAGTGGAAAATTATTTTTTTCTTGGTTCATAAAGCTTCTTAAAACATTTCCTAAGGCATATTCCTGAATAACAATTTTTAAATACCCTTCAACAGTACAGTAGCAATTAAAGCAGAAAAGGCCCATGGCATTACATACTCATCTATCAAACTGTGTCTGATAAAAACTACATCTCCCATGAATCGCTGTTCAGCATTGGAACAATTTCATCAGTCATTTAATGCATGGAGAGAGAAGTGACCGAAGAAAAAGAGAGAAAGAGAAATTACTTGAATTACATAGAATTGTGACTGTGCAGCAATGTTAAATTCTTTTAATTTGAGTAGAACAAGGAACTGTTAATCACAGAACTACATCACTTCCTCCCCTCCTACTTCTCCCCATCTTTAAATACAGCGCTTGAATGAAATGTATTAATTCTTGCAAACAATGTTCCTACGTATTATTAAAAGGAATACATTTTGGAAGTGTTCAGATTCAGTTAACTCTGGAAGATTCCTGTTTTGACTCAGGCTTTGACTGAATCTCTTAGTTCAGGATTTGGCTGAATCAGGGCTGTTTCCCAGCACATCTGGAGAGGGCCAGGCAGGGAAATGTAATGATACAACTTGGATGCAATGTCAAGAAAAAGAATTAGGAGAGTTAAGATGTCTTTATAAAGAGAAAAGCAAACTCCTTCCTCAAGTAGAATACCATATTTGTCTATAGGCATTGAGTACAGTCCTTGATGTCATCACACATATCACGACATCTTTGTGCAAATTATGTGAATTACGTAATTTGTGACATCCCTGTGGCTTGGACCACATTTCTGAACTGAACCTTAATTTCAAAAAGAGGATTGTAACCATTTGTACATGAACATCTTATATTGAGTCCCCCTGTTAGAAATGCAGAACTGTTTCTTCATCTTTTCTTAATTAAATTGGCGATGACTAGAGTGCCACTGTACTGAGAACACAGCCAGTAGGTTATAACAGTTTACAAAGAGTCTCCTCAACCCGTTCTATGCCAGAGGCTTCATCAAGATCCAAGAACCCTCTCCTCTAGAGCAGACTCAGAGGGCTGTCATGCGCAGGATTAAGAGCTGGCTCCATTCAAAGAGCAGGCAGCTGTTTGGAGTAAAACTTGCCTCTGTCAGTTTGCCCTAAGAAATCTTTAGGCCTGTGAATTATTGTATCTTAATCCCTGTCTTGGCAGGAGATAAAACCATGCCTTTTCTGTGCTGTACAGTTTTTTTTCCATTGCCCAGGAAAGCAATTTCTCTATTACTGAGCTATAAAAGTACATGTGTGTGTCTGTGACTATCATCTATAGATCATCTATCAGTCAATCTTCTATCAATCAATCATTACTATCTCTATTTGTCTGTCTTTTTCCTTATCTCCCTACCATTTGTCTGTCTGTCTGTCTGTCTGTCTGTCTGTCTGTCTATCTATCTATCTATCTATCTATCTATCTATCTATCTATCTATCTATCATCACCTACCTATCTGTTTCTCTCTGTCTCCCTCATCTATCATATGCCTGCCTGTCTACCTACCTACCTACCTATCTATTGGTTTATCTATCTATGTCAATCACATGACCATCTATCTATCAGATTTAGTTGAACTATTTCTTTCTTTGCTTTTGGACACAAGCACTGAAATACTAGCAAGAATTCTTGAAAGGACTTCTGGTGAAGGAAGGTGAATCAGACAAATGTCCGTGTGTGCTCATGTGTCCCTTCAAGGAGGACCTGTGAAATTAACCAGTTTAACATAGTCCAAACTCTCTTATGCTTTCAGCTTCAAAGCTAAGTTCTCATGGCAGTTTTTCAATCAAAACAGCAAGGAATTAGAATAGTCTAGGAAAAGTACTTGTAAAACAAATGAATAGAACACATAAAAATATAAAATGGGATTATTTGCACTTCCATTTCATCTACTTTGATTTATACTCGTCCCCTTTAATACACTGAAAAATATCCAAGAATATAGAAAAGAGTTTATATGGTCTAGAGATCTGAAAAGTCTATAATCGTAGAATCACTCAAACAGTTGGATTTTCCAGGAAGGTATTTTTAGAATTTTAACTTTCATTGGAAAAGAACTGAATTTCTAGCTCTAATGGACATTTGGAAAATTATTATTCCTGGAAGCAAAAAAAAAAAGATGGCAAACTTTTCTTCTTGATGAGAATATTGTAATGGGTGCAAAATTCACCCACAGCTTAGCTCTGAACTTGGAACTGTTTTCAGAAGTTGCTTCTTCTCTGTGTGTTCCTTGAACACATCTAACTTGGGCCTTGTAGCATGTCATCTGCATGACGGTTTATTTGTATGTCTGCAATATAGCTCTGCTCATTTCTTCTGTGATTATACATGCATGTTAAAGGCGTAGAAATGCCTTTGTGATACATGTGATATCACCAAGGACTCACCTCCTGGACTTCTGGGATATCTAATACCCTTTGAAAGAAGGGGATATCTTTGACAATCAAGGATTTTTTCCCTCCTGTTCCTCCCCATGTGCTTTTTATATCATGTGGAGAGATATCCGCAGGGATGGAGACAAAAAAGTTAAGATGGTGGCCACAACAATATGACTGAAGCCCCACCCTGTTTTACATGCATTGCGATACATGTAAAAAAGGGCAGTGCATTGATTGTGTAGTTGTGGCACCCATCTTGACATTTTTAACTCTACCCCTGAGGACATTGCGGATATTTGCAATTTCTAATCCTGTCCAGGTAAGGGCCAACTTGATCTGGACTTCATTCCTGTTAACTTTTATTGGCCATAGATCTATGAGTAGCAAAATATTCAATTTGCTCTCAGAAATATCCATGAAACAACACTTTCTACTCACTATGGCTAAGCCGGTGGCCAGACTATGCTCTGTAATGTTCACTGAACAAGAAGAGGAATGGCTAGAATCCTTCCAAAGGCTTTAGTGTCCACTCTGTAGTGGAGCTGAGACAAATCTTGATTTTCCAAAAGCATTATTACAATGGCCTTGCTTACTTGCTAATGATGCAATCTAGCTTTCTACCAGAAATCACCATGGATACAGGCTCATGGAAAGGGAAAGGCTTCCATTCAAACATGTTAAACCAGTGTTTCTCAGCCTTGGCAACTTGAAGATGTGTGGACTTCAACTCCCAGAATTCCCCAGCCAGCCATGCTGCCTTCAAGCTGCCAAGGTTGAGAAACACTGTGCTAAACAGTTACAGATGTACATACATACAACTCCTTCACTCTGATGCCAAAGACGTGACCTGTAGGGAATGTGTGCTGGAGTGTTGTGTGTGTGTGTGTGTCCAAACAGTGTGGAACAATAAAACAAAATTCAGAAACCAAATTACATCCTACTGTATGCCACTGGCAACAAATGGGAAAGACCAATGCTGTGAAGAAAGCTGGATGGTGATGTTACTCAGAGAAGCAGGAAGATGAATGATGAGCTGAAACCGAAGAAGAAAGCCGATGCAGAGACCATCCACTTCATAGACCAGATCAAGAACCAAGCCACTTGGTGTGGTCCCCCAGGAAAAAGTCCAAACTATTTCTAGAACAGAAGTAGAGTCGTGAAAAGGAAGCTCTGTCTTCTAAAAGAAAGTTACATTATTGTGAAGGGATGAAACATGCTAAATGCAGCTGAATACGGGGAAGGGACAGGGTTGATCTATAGCCGTGTTTCTCAACCTCCTCAACTTTAAGACATATAGACTTTCTTAAGATGTCTTAAGACATCTTTCTTTCTTAACTCCCAGATTTCCAACTAGATAGATAGATAGATAGATAGATAGATAGATAGATAGATAGATGGATGGATGGATGGATGGATGGATGGATGGATGGATGGATGGATGGATGGACATCTCATAGACAAATAGCAACAATTTTGACCAGTGGGTAATGCAAAAACGTAGAAGGAATTTGGAGAAGAGAATTGAATAGGAAACAGATGCAACCTTCTACATTTAGGTAACGTCTTTTGCCCCATTATTTCAATAGTGTTAGGATACTAATTTATAAGATGGAAACCCTTTATTTAAATTCCTTCTAAGGCCATACTATATTTCAGGCTGGACCAAGAATGTCCATAGGGTATGGTCAAAAGAGTCAAGATGGAATCAAAGCTCTACTTATTTTTTTATGTGGATCTACATGGATCACACCATTGTGGCCATCTTGACTCTTTTGACTATAGTCTGTGGACACCTCTTGGCTGGATTTATCATAATACAAATGAATTTGAGATAGTGGCTTACATTTAAATGAGGGGTAGAGGGTGTTTTGGTTTCACACCTTATTCTGTTAATCCTGGTTCTACAGGGGTCTCTCCCAGCCCTAAAACCAGCATTAATAATGGCACCACCTCGACTCAAAATATTTTAACTGAAACCAGACCAGAGTTTCTGTTTTGTCTGCATTCAGCTTTATGCCCAGAAAGAGAGGCAAGCAAGAGGAGAACACATCCATGGGGCTGCTTCTTTCTTAAATCATTTTGATCAGAGGCCTTCTCCTCCAGTCTGCTAAATAGCCATCTGGTGAATCAAAGCCTGAAACATCCCTGAGTTCCTTGAAGTTTGCTCTGATTTGATCTGTTCACTTAGCTGCTCCGAGAAAAGGAAGGGTTTCTTCTAAAAGGGGAAGATGGGGAGGGAAGTTCTCTAGCCACTGAAGAACTGGAGGGCTTACCACATTTCTGGGTGGCCTTAGACTAACCATCTATAAACAATATTTCCATTTCCGCTTCTGAAAAATGGAGAAAATAACACTTCTTTGCTTGAAACCACGAACTTAAAACCAAGGTAATTGATAGCAGGATCTGTTGGTATAGTACCCAAAACAATTTGCGGAAAGCAGATTTTCTAGTTATAACTAATACATGCTTGCATCTATATAGTCATACAAAGTGAAGAGTTATGTTATTCACAGGTTAGCATTCACACTCTTCCAAAGAAGGTCGTTTGCATTTAATTTCATCACAAAAACCTCCAGAGCAAAGTCAGATTCTATAAAGCACTGACAGATTTAGGATGGATTGATGTCTCTTATGAAAAGATCAGCTGCACAAACAAGATGTATTCCAGTAATTGTTTGAGCTACAGAGATGCTACACGTCTCACGCTACACATCTCAACTGCTCCACAGTTCTGAGTGGAAATAGAGTAATGGGCCTCTTCCTATTGCAGTTGGTCTGCAAAGTTGTTACATTAATATTATGTGAAGGTCTTCAGTTAGAATTCTATCTAGACGGTGCTTTTTCTGAACCCTTTCCGTGGTCTCTCTCCTCCTCCCCATATCCCGTGTCTTTCCTCTCTTGTGTATTTCATTCTTCATCAAAATTGCCTGACCAAATCTCCTACATGACAACTCCTAAGGCCCTAACAGGTTTGCACTTCTCACTTCCTGCAAAACCTTATAGGGTTACATAGGTAAACATGTGTTCCTCAAGTCACACACCTGTACAGTATATGAATTCATTCAACCTAAGTAGAGCTGCGTCCTTGATCTGTAACTCAGATTAAATAGGATTCTAGTATCTGAATATCCATTAAGATTTTCATAACTAGGTACTGTAAAAGTGGCTCATGGATCAAATAGGGGTTGATCCCTTTCATTTGGTTCCAACCAGATTTGGCAGGAAGACAGCCTGGTCGTCCTGATAGATGATCTCTTTTGGGAGAGAAATGGGAAGCACAAGTCTGTGGTTACTCCTGAATCTTAAAATGCTTCTCCTTATTTATTTACAGTATATCCCATTTTTCCTTCATAGCTCTTCCTCCTATTTTTCCTCACCAACACAACTATATAGGGTAGGTTGGACTATATTATTGTGAAGGCAGCTTCAGTGGCTGAAAATGGGCTAGAACTTGAGACTGCTCACTCATAATCCAACACTTAATTATTACCTCACAATGGCTCCATTGATTGCGGTATCTTGTTGCAGTTCTTCACAGAGGAAGAACTGCAAGTTGGAGGTGCCATTCTGATTCTACAGTGGTTCCACTCCTTTCTGTCTGAAGGTTTCAAGAAAGTGTTATTGGGAGATCTGTGTTCATCCCCTGGGAACTGTTCTGGGGGCTTCCATAAGGTCATACCTTGTTTCCAATGTCATGTAACATACTATAAACCTTCTGGGAAGGTTCATCTCAGATCTGGAGCTAACTAATGAATAGTAATGGTACTCAACTTTTTTTCTTTTTTCTTTTTGCCTTTTCTGAAAGCTCAGGGTTGGAGATCTGCAAAGCCTCATTGTGAAAGAAGAAGCTGAAGTTGAATTCAGACAACCCACCTGCACCTGGCTCACATACTGCATTTCTTCCCACCCTCCTTTCCCAGGCCATATTTATTGTTCTGGGTGGATTCTCAGAGTGAGGTAGTTATAGTTCTACTACAGCCAATTCATCTATAATGACTTCCTTTGAGATAAGTAGTCAACAGAGGACCAACAAACAAGCAAGTCAGCCATGGAGATAAGAGGAGAATGGTGGGAGAGGCTTGGAATTGGCCCCAGACTGCTGTTCTTCTCTATCATCCATTTGAAATATCCCTATATCATGCTTAAGGGTAGATCTACATCTACCATGAAAATGTTCTTTGCTCAGAGTGAATTAGTTCCCTTTTTCTGCCACCTCTCGCTTGCGAATTGGGAAGAGGGAGGCAAGAATTTCACAATGTGAAACAAAAAGAGGAAGATACTGCAAAAAGAGGAAGAGGAAGAGAGAAGAGACTACAAAAAGAAGAAGAGACAAAAAGAGTTGACTACTGGAGTGCCAGCTGCTAGTCAGAATGCAGGGAAGAGGGAAAGCTGGAAATCTTGCCCAAATCAAGAGTCAAAGGTTGTGTCTGCAGTGGAGCCCATTTAACTTCTGAGAATCTACTGCCCACATTAGAAGGGCAACTGTTGCATGATCCATGTTTAGAATGCAATTGTGTGCTGTGTACCAATCTATTGTAGAAGAATAGAAGTGGATAGAATTGGAAAAGTGAAGTATGTCTTCTCTCCAGGGCTGGGTTTTTTTTTTCACAAGTCCATCTCACTAGCCACCTATAACTTGAAGCTGAGTAACTTGAAGCAAAGTTGAATTACTGTTTTACATTTTCTCCCATAGAATTCAATTAGCATTATTGTTGTTCATCTCTATCTGTGATGATGTTCCAATTGGTTGCTGTTTTTTGCTCTTGAAGCTGCAGAACGCATAGGTGTGCAGTGAAAAAAGGAGCCTTGGATTTTTCGTTGCTGTTTTTTGCTTTGGTGTGTCTGTTTTTCATCCTGGAACAGTGAAGATGTGCAGGGACACATTTAAAACGAAACGTGATGTGATCTGGAGCTGCAGAATATGTAGGTGTACAGCGAAAAAAGGAACCTTGGATTTTTTTTTTTAAAAAAGAGATTTTTGTGCCTACAATTCCTTTGTCCCCTTCCTGAAGAGGAGATTGGCAGGTGGGTTAAATATCACAAAATATGTTTCCACAGTTTTGAAACCAACTTGCACCACAGTAACTGTGTAGTGCAGAAAAACAATCATACAGGTACTTTGAGAAAATACAGAATAGGCAGAAACAGCAGCAAGACACTATTGTCACATTGGAACCAGGAAAATGCACGATTTTTTTAAATTAAGAGTTGCCTGTGAGCTTCAAGAATATAGGCAGTGCCTACTGGATCGGACCTGTGGCCCAGCTGGTCCAGCAGCCTGTCCTCACAGTGGCCAACCAACTGCACAAGGAAGCCCACGCTGTCATCAGAGCCAAGAGCCATTGAGCCCCAGGACTTCCATGAATTGGTCTAACCCTTGTTCAGAGCCAGCTGAGCTTCCAGTCAGCTGAAAACACAATTGTATACTTCCAGAAGAGAGAGAGAGAGAGAGAGAGAGAGAGATAAGCTGCTGCTTGTTACTAAAAATTTTTCAATCCATTTACCTAAATAGGATGAGATGAAACAGGCTTTGTGGTTCAGAGGACAGTGTTCTAAGAACATTTGTTTGAAAATAGTCCCTATCAGGCACACAAATAAACAGCAATTACCCAATAAAATCAGATAGAATCAAGCTCCTCGTATTACAGAAAATGTTGAACTTCATGGTTTTATGTAAATGCTTTCTTTCAATCTATTAAGGCCTAGCTAATGCATATTTTAACCATATGCTTATTAGTGGGATAGTTTTCATTACTATTTCTGGATACTGCATAAATTTCTCAAATTGAGTGTTGTGAGAGAAAAGGAGAAGCTGTTTTCAATTAAGATCTTATTTCATTCATTTATTTTCCTTCTCTTTAAAGGAAGGCCACAGTGACTGGAAGGTTGGAGAAAATATGTAAGCAACGAACATTATAAATCAATTTGCTAACTTTCAAATAAAATGATCCACCATTCTTAGTACTATTGGAATAGTTGGCGTAATTGGAGCCTAAGTAGATGGTAGAGAGAGAAGCATATAACATTAAACTCCATATATTTTGTTGCTGTTGCTTAATGAGGTTCATTATTTCAAGTCATCTTACTAGGTGAAGGAACCTGGAGTTCTCCAACACTAATCCAAAATATGGGTCAGTTTCTTCTAAATGAACGTATCTCACCACATATTTTCAAATTTCGCAATGAGGTCACTGAACTTGGTTCCCAGTAATTTATTTGAAAGAATGGGCTTGATGGATACTCTTCATCTGGATCAGTTTTCTCCTCCTGGAATTCTCCTGGCTTCTTCCTCAGGACAGATTTCTGCATTCAGTGGTGTGAACAACTAGGTGCTTATAGGCATAAGCCCTCTACTGTCTATACATTTCCCACACTAGATCAGGAGTCATGTCTTTCCTATAAATAGCACATCCCCAAAAGTATCAATGGCAGCATCAGTGATGATTATTCAAGTCATTTTTAGCAGGAAACCTATGTTATCATGGGTCACTTTGTTAAGCACTGTCATGACATTGGAATTTAACTGACAGCTTGCTGCAAATGTTGAGAGCATTGTAACAATCCAGTGTGGACTAGTGACTTAATGTTTTGTGGCAGTTCTAGAATGTCTGTGTACACTAGGCGACATAAGTGTGAACAGTGTCTGGCATCTCAAACTGGCTAGATAAATAATCCATCAAAATCAGCCGATCTGAAAAGCTTGTAGCTATTATCTGAGACAAAGGTAATGCTTCTTTGCTTATTTTGTGGAAACGAATGTGTTCCCACAGGATTCAGTACTCTCCTGAATGGTGGACAAAGTTATTACTCCTACTCTTTCAATTGGCAGACCAACACCAACCTGGACAGAAGCTTAAGCCCTGTGATGACAAAAGTTCTGAAAAGTCCTTGGAATATGGCAAGCATTGCATCTCTTGAACCCTGCAAGTTTCAAGAGTTGCATTCAAAAAGATTGAGATGCATTCGAAAGCTGCATATTCTTAGGGTTTGGAGAAGGATGGATTTTCTACCCTGTGGAAATCATCTCCGCTGGGTCTCTAAGGCCCCTTCACCATGCAAGGGAGTTCTAAGAGGAATGGAAAGATTTCTGTAGGGTTGGCAGCTGCTCCAGCAGTAACACTCTAAAGACTCTTCTGTGGTGTTTTCTACATTGCTCCAGGAGGATGGTTTCCCTTTGGTGGGACTTCCTGCCTTCTCTTTCCTCCAAGACCTCTATCCTCTGTAGTCAAGAAACCATGGTGCTTTGCCACCATAAACTTCCTCTCCAGTTGCATGAAAACACAACTTTGTCAGTGAAGTGAAAACCCAAAGATATGACTAAAGGAAAGGAAATATGCATTACTCTTACTGTATTTAGGTGCTCTAAATCATTGTTAATTCATAGATATAGATATCACCCAGTTCTATAGACTGAGCAGCAGTAGAAGCAATAGAATAAGGGAGAGACATTATCCCCATTTTTCTCCTCTCCTCCTCCCCTACATCAATAGGATAATAGCTATAACTCATCACTGCACCCCTGTAATTCTATGAGCCTATGAAAGAAGGATGGCTACCAAATGCCTCTGCATTTTGACACATGATTCATGATGAGACTGACCTAGCTAATTTCATGTCAGAACATGGAAGAGCATTGCACGTGTAGTTCTTCCACATTTCCTGCAAGAAAGATGGCTGTGGAACACTTTGCTTGGCCCAGAACTGTAAGATAGATGGATGATAGACAGATAGATAGATAGATAGATAGATAGATAGATAGATAGATAGATAGATAGATAGATAGATATGATAGAGATAGATAGATGGTAGATATTTTAAATGTTGAAAATGCTTTTATATTTTAATAAAACAAATAATATTTTAGACAAAGGGAAATCAAAGAGCACAAATCCTTTCTGATGAGAACAGTAAAATCTAAACATGTCAAAAAGAACAAAAAGAGCTTGCCTCTTTGGAGTAAAGAACTTGCCAGGATCACCTGGTCCATCTTCTTCAACTGAAGTTCTTCCTCAGGTAAGGCCATGGCATTCCACTCCCTCTTTCTTTGGTCCATAACCTTTGGGGATATTTCAGTGGCAGCACCTAGCCAACCATGTCTGATCTTGAAAAAACTAAGTAGGGTCGGATCTGGTTATTAGGCTAGACTGGGAAGCTGAAAAGCATTGAAGGCACTGATAAACCACTTCTGGACTGCCAAAACGACTGCATGGTTGTATCCATGTTTGTGTTCACTTGGTTTGAAGGGCATATTTACTATTATCTTATAAAATATCAGAACTGGTGGCAAAACTATGCCATTTAAAATACTACAGCCAGAATTAGAATTAGGCCCAACCGTGGTAAAGGGCCTATCCCATAGGCAGCTTCCTCATGATCGAAAATAAGCCTGAACAGGCCTGGATGCAAAACAAAGTCAAATTAAGACTTTTAAAATGTTGCACAGTTATTTCACTAAAAGAAGATAAAGACTTCTTTATCACATTCCCACCATTAAGGGATCACTGGCTAGTCAGTGCTAAGAGTTACTTATATTAAAGGAAATGTTTGTAGGCAGATCGTGATCCACAAAGGAAGTTAGACATTCTTTCTCACGCACCCAGGCAATTGGGCTTGAGGTTGGCATGGGTGGGCAGGACCCACATTTGGAGCAAGCTAAGTTATGTTTGATGAGACTTCCCTGATAACGTTCATCATAATCAGCCTTTCTGTTACTGTGAAGCCACTGGGCTATTGTAACAGTAGCATCAGGTGCTGAGTTCTCCTGAGATCTTTGCTCTGGCTCCAGAGAAAGGAATCTTCTGTTAGCCGCAACAGACAAAATGCTGGCTAACTACCACCCCCTTCAATGCAGCCAAAAGGCTAGCTTGACTTCTCTTCTGTCCAGGGCCGGAGTAACCTTTAGGGCAAAGCCAGGATGTTTTAATATAAAAATATCTTGCTATGACATAGAAAAATAGCACTCAGAGGGTCTAATTCCTTTTAAAGTTACATAAATGAAAAGGATGGTCTGAATGCCTTTGTAAATGACAGAGGCTGTTGTTTCCTGCTGTTAATTATATTCCATTAATTTCTGAACATTTGAATTGTTACTCAGCCATGCAATTAAATGTGGTACACAGCTTTCCACTCTGATGAAATAGAAATGCAATGCAATGAAACATTAAAAACATTTTTAGCTAAAATGAAAGCCAACACATCAACTGGTTGGAAGAGTTGCATCTTCATAAGGACCAAGGATGGGCAGATTTCCAACAGCTCGTGTGAGTTCACCGCCTCTTCTCAAATTCATCAAGTAAAGAAGGTCACCAGTGTAGACAATTAGAAGATGTTATTTATGGGGGGCGGGGGAACAGTGAAAACAAAATGACAGTAATAGCCAGGTGGTCTCATACTTCAGTCAGGCTATTACTATGGTGCATTAGCTGCAGCATTAGGCCAAGAAGGAAGGGGGAAACGCATGGCCCATGTGCAGAATTGTGAAGTCAAGAGCAGTCTCATCCTGGATCAATGGAAATGCCAAAGCACACCAACCAGGAATTGCATTGAGAAGACTATCAACGTGAAGGGAAGCCCCACCTCAAAGCCATGAGGAAATGACCCCACTGTCCTGCACTGCGACAGGCAAAATAACTCTGGGAGGAAAGAGAGCTCATCCAGTATGGGAGGTTTACAGTGACCCAGCTGGATGTCTGCAGAGCCACAGCCCTCTTGGGACAAGGATCCAAGACCCGGCCAGAGACAAAAGAGATCTTTTGCAGAGCAGTCAACAGAAGAGGCCTGGAGATACAAGTGAGGAACAGCCATCAGCAGAAAGGGCAGATGAAGTGGGGATGAGTATGAGCAGTCTTGTAAGTAGTGAGAGGGGAGAAGGGAAAAAGAAAAGTGAAACAACTGAGAATAACACAAAGCAAAATGAGAACCAGGAGGAGATCCTATGAACATGTTAGCCCCTAAAACGCACCCTCTGAGAATTCATACTGTGGAAGAAGAGCCATGTTACTCTATGGCAGCAAAAAACCAGGAGGAGTCCAGTAGCCCTTTTCCGATGAACAAATGTTATTAAAAGGCATCAGCTTTTCTGAGCTGGGCCTCTGCAGCTCACGAAAGCTGATGCCTTTTAATAAAACCCCTAAGAATTAGCAACCCGCTCCAATGTATACCTTCCCTGCAATTATACCAAGCAATCTAGTGATAGTTAAAAATAGCATCCACAGAGAGAGCTTTCAGCCCAGAACTCTTTTGACTTCACTGCTGATACATTTTCAGATCTGTCCAAGTGATTGAAAGGCTACTGAGCAATGCATTCTCACCACCTTCCTCTGGATGTTACCAGGGAAGAGAGAACTTTCAAAGGGATTTCAAATCATGTCAGCTACAGCACTTGAGGGTGCTCCACCTCACTGTTATTTCACCACACAAAGATGACAACCTCGAGTTCAAATGCCCAAGGGCAGTTAATTGATTTGATGTTGTCTGGGAATCAGCTGCTAATATTCTCTAGCTATCTTGATGTAGTAGATTCAAGGAAGGTTACTTGGTAAATTTAAACTTACCATTGTTTCAGTACAAAGAAAACAAGAGAGAGAGAGAGGTGGTTTAGAATTCCTTTGAATCTCTACAAAGAGATAAATATGATTAAAAATTAGTTTAACTCCAAGGTAGATTGTTATTTAAAAGGCCTTTGCACTCTCAACCTGTCATATTTCAAGTGCTTTCATTGGCTATTAAGAATTTGCTTTGGCGTGGATAGCCACTGAGATTTTCAATAACTTTCATTATTATTGTGAAAAAGCAGTTTTAATTTTTCATATTTTCAAATTTATCCTTGAAGATTATGTTTTGCTTCTATTCCAGGCAGAAATAAAGAGGCCTATCTATTATGATGCATCTATGTGGGCTGCTTTTGAAGATGGTCTACAAACTTCCACCAATGTAAAACTTAACTGTCCAAAGGTTGATGGGAATGAGAAAGTCACAACATACAGTGATGCCATTGCACTGGTTACTGATGTGTTTTCAAATCCTATTCAATATGCTGGTTTAAAATCTGATTTGTTGTGACCACGTAACTTGAAAGACTCCTACCAACTTGCCCATACTTTAATATTGGAAACATAAGCCCTTCTTTCCTTAATGGCTATCAAGTTGGCTATTATGGGAGAAAAGGCCTTTTCCATAATGACCCCAACTTTTGGAATGAGTTGCCATCTGGGGTTCTTCAGGCCCCATCACTGGGAATTAGTATTGCCTAATTAGTATTTAGTATTGCCTAATTAGTATTGCCTAATAAATAATTAGTATTGTTCTAAGTTGAGGCTGATGAACTGCATACTGTGGCATTGAGCAGTCTTGCTAATGGTCTGACCGAACTTCTGTCCTTTATCTTTGAGAGATACCAGCAAATGGGAGGTGTACCAGGTAAGTAGAGAAGGGCAAATGTCCCTATCGTCAAAAAGATATGAAGAAGAAGCCCCAGGGAACTATAGAATAATCAGTCTGACATCAATACCTGGAGAGCTTCTAGGGCAGATCATAAATAATTAATCTGTAACACTTTGGAAACAGTGTAGAGGTTTGGATTTGTCAAAAACAAGAGTAGTCAGGCTAATCTTGCCTTATTTTTCGATCAGGTAAGTCCTCTACTACAGTGTTTGTCAACCTCAGCCACTTAAGATGCTTGGACTTCTGGGAGTTGAAGTCCACACATCTTAAAGTTGCTGAGGTTGAGAAGTACTGCTCTACTAGATTGTGGGAATCCTGTGGACGTATACATATGACTTCAGCAAAATGTTTGGTGAAGTGCTCCATGACCTCCAAGCTATTAAGAATAACCTGGATGTCTGTTAGTTGGATCCATTAAAAGAATGTTCACCAGAGGTTTCTCATCAGACTGAAAGGAGATATAATGTGCAATTTCAAAAGGTCTGATCTTGGATAAGTATTCTTTGTTTTGATTACTGACTTGGATGAAGAGGTGAAAGGAACTCTTATTGCAGGTGACAGAAAATTGGGTGGGTTAATTAAAACTTCAAAAGATAGAAACAAATTTCAAGATGTTCTTGATATTGAGCTGGAAATAAGAAGAATGAAATTTAACAGGAAGAAATTAAGAGCGCTTCACTTAGGGAAGTAAAATCAAATGCACAAGTATGTGTGAAAAGGACCTGGGAATTTTTGAGCACAAATGGAATATGACAGAAGAATAAAGCTGTAAAACAAGACACTCATAACTTTAGACTGCATCAGCAGAAGCAATTTTCAAATCATGGGAAGAATAGTTCCATTATATTCTGCAGGAATGTCACACAGAAGGAAGACATTACCTGTTCTCCATCTTCCCAGATCACAGGACATTGAAGAGAAATTATTTCTGCAGATTAGTAAAGACTTTCTAACAGTAAGATGTGGAACCAGCTTCTTAGGGAAGTGATGGGCTTCCCTTCAGAGTGGCTTCAGACCAAGTTGCTTTAATTTGACCTCAATCTGCTTGCCTTGCTCCAGCGAGTGATGTCACATCCTTACAATACTGCAGCAAGTTTGGCAAGTCTAGATACAGGCCCCTCATCCCCCCAAAAAGCATAAGTCAAACCCTCAGGCAGCTATGATGAACAACTATTTCAGATCTATTCTATTACTCCCCTACCACCTCTCCTGTTGCAGAAGACAATGATGGATTGGCCCTTCTCAATCAAGATGCTCAAAAGCAGGATGGTCTCAGCTTGCTGATTCACTTTTGGTGAGTGCCCATGTCACCAAAATTACAAATAATCTAGAAGTAATAGGAAATTTTAAAATCATTTCTCTGAAGGCCTTCTACACTCTAGAAAATAGGTCCGAAGTGGGGCCTAATCACAAAGCTGAATCACTGGGACAACTGGGACACGCCAAGCCCTGCTAAGTTGAGATCCAAGCAACTCATAAGGGTGTTATATTTCCCCCTTTAAGCTAATACTATCTGAATGAGATCACTTAGGCTGAGAGAGCGAGCGTGCAAAATGTACTCAAGTACATGTTATGGTTCAATCTAAACTTAACTTCTTTGTTGTTGTTGTTGTTCTCTGAAGATGTCACAGTAGCTCTTATGTTCAGATTTGTTTGGAAAAAGAAAAAAATAAAATATCTATAGGGGACACTTGTGAGCCCGTGAAGAATTTTGGGAGTACTAGTTGGTCAAATGGAGGCAAACAAAGGCTATCTTTTGTAAGTTGTACATGGATTTTCATCCTGTAGAACTGAAAATGCTCACAATCCCTGCTCTCTGTTCAGGAGAGTTTTATTGTGGGAATGGAAAACCCACATAGATTTCTTTAACACCTTTTATAAACAATTGACCACAATCTACTTATAGTATGGGTAAAAATGAAGACCATAATACAGATGCGGGCTTATAATTTTGCAAGTTCTTGCTCTGGCCCCTCTCCAAGTACTCTACAATGGCTTCAGCACACTGCTCCTTTGAAACGCCATAATGAGGGTGCTTTTCTGTTTGGATATGTTTTCTCTTTAAATAATTACATACAGAGAAGAAAGCATAACAGAAACGGCCTGTGCTGCTTCGGTGGGGGCTTCCTTTTGCTTTCTTACCAAGAACAACCTATAATTAGTTTCTGTGAAATGCTTTCCATTGGAAATCATGTAGTCACCAACCAATCTTACTTGAGTTGCTGCATTTGTCAACCAAGGTATGCGGGAAGGTTAAAGCCAGATTTTGGCAACAGCAACAAATAAGTAAACAAAACTGTGGTTTCCTTTGTGGGGGCACTGGAGTCAGGATGGCCAGAGTTCTTTCCAAAGGAGAATTTTGGGACTGGGTCTTAAAAGCTGGAGCATATCAGAAGTGTAACGTGATCTTTCTACGTGGACACCCCAAATAGTGCACTCTCCCACTTCAGGACCAGGCCTTTTCCTCTTCCAAGACTCCATCATTAAAGCAATCTGGCCTTATGTAAGTGGTGGTGGGAACTCCTAGTTGAGATCCTTAACCTTCTCTTGCTGTAAAAAAACCCATGAAAGCTGCTAAATAGTTCCAAAAGTTTCCATACAAAGAAGCAAGCCAGCCACCATGAAGAAGAGAAGGTAAAAACAGGATATATTTGAGATTTTAAAAATGCAAAGGAAAATATGTGGATATGCTGCTAGTGGAGGTTAGAGAAGTTCTGTTTGTATATGGGTATCCAGGAGTCCATGTTAGCAGATGCCCAAATAGATTACATCATCCAGGTTATCTATAGTAGCTCCATTTTTAATGGATTCTTAACAAACCTTGCCTTTTCAAACCATTAGTTTTTCCCAGATTAATTATTTTGCTGTGGTCCTCTGACTAAATCCTTGACGTTGATTCAAAATTTATTCCCAGAGATTAGCATGGCTGAAATCTATTTCTCCCCTTTGTTGCTCATTTAGTTATTTCATGTATATTACATCTTTTCTTCAAGGGAGTCAAAATAGTATACTTTAACCTCCCCTTGTCCCATATCCTCCCTACCACCATACTGTCAGATAATTTAGCATCATACTGAAGGCTAGCCCCATAGAGGCCTTCTGCCTTCAGCCTCAGATTTTTCATCCTCTTGGACTCTCCTTCTCCTTTTTAGTAATGTTTTTAATTAAGGTTTTATGTATTTATATATTTCATGTTTTTAATGTTTGTTGTGAATCACCCAGAGTTCTCCCATTGGGGGGAGATGGGCGGTTGAAAAATTTAATAAACAAACAAACAAACAAACAAATAAATAAGGTTAGGGTTAGTGCTTGTTCACCCCATGGATTTCATGGCTGACTGGAAATTTGAAATGGATCTGGGTTTACCACTCCTACTACCCCCGATGCGATATCTGTGATCTGATCTCAAATGTCTCTGAAGGGGACACAAATCAACATTATGCATCATGGGTACGATGGAACCTTTTCTCCTCCCGGTCCCAGCCATTTTCTATTACTGAAGCTAATCCTGGGTGGAATTTGGATTAGAAAAAATAGCACCCAAAGAGGATTAAAATCTTCCTGCAATAGCTCACTGTCCCAGTTCAATTCAGCACTTGAGGCTATTGCTTTTAGATTTTGGGAAAGGCGTTGCACACGAGTCTGTCCTATAATGCATCAAAGTGATGCCAAGCTAGTGCAGTATTTTCTACACATAATCTTGGATATTGCCTCAGGGTCCTTCTACAAGCAGTTATTTTATTGTAAAACGAGGAGGCAATCATCTTAATCATTCTTAATTCTTCTGAATTGTAATTAAATTTAAATTAAATCCTATTTAGGTGTTTTGCTTTGCCTTTGCCCCTTGCTTTTTCCATGTCTTCTTTTCAACATGGCGCCTAGCCTCACTCCAGCCAGGTGCCACCGCAAAAATGCTGCCTTTACACCACTGAAATTCTCTAATTTTAAACAACCAAAATATTATTTAGGAGCTAGCTTCCCACTCACCTCCGTCTAGTTTTCACTGAGGGAGGAAAACAAGGTGAGAAGCAAACACACAACCCTTCTAATAACCATGACTAAAACTTTCTAAGGACAAATAATCAAATCAAACTGTAGTAGTTGTAGGCTTAAGATACAAATACTGAAAGAAACTATAAAGATAAAAAGTTGTACAAGGTCTAAAGCTGAAAAGCTGAAAAGCTAAAAGCATATAAAAAGCGAGAAGCTAAAAGAAGTTACAAAAAAATAAGAGGATAAAAAAATATATAAAAGAGAACATATACAACTAAAACGTCAATATATATAAATATATTGAAGATTGAATAGAAAGGATGGGAACATTAGCCGGGTGTAGGGGAGCATAAAAAGTTAGTACCATATATACTCACGTATAAGCCCATCTGCAGATAAGCCAACCCTTGCATTTTTAACCAAAATAACATGAAAAATGCACTATGCATGGATAAGCTGATCTGCATTTTTCATGGCATTTTATTTAAAAACTTGAAGGCCTGCTTATCCACAGATGGGCTTATAGGTGAGTATATATGCGAAATATAAAAAAGTATACTTGGGGATAAACCCATCCGCGGATCAGCCAAACCCGATTTTTTGGGTGTATTTTGGCACCTAAAATTCTTGGTTTATCCGCAAGTGTATACGGTATGTGAAAAGCTATACTCTTTAGGTTGCACAACACCTGACATGGCCAGTGAGATGCCCACTGAATCCAGCTTATAAAGCTGAGTCCCATGCGCATGGCAGAAGTCACCACCCGACGAAATCCAAGCTCTGCCACCCAGAATCTGGAAAGCTGAACACTGTGGCAGGGTTACTGTCTGGAAGCAACAGGGAGACATAAAATTGTCCTATGCGCCCTGGACATTTATGGAGTATATTCAAGAGGAGACTGACGCTCCACACTTTCTTTTAATGTGCGCAACATGCATAAAAAATGGCGGAGCTTCAATCGCACTGTGTGGCCACCATCTTGATTCTCTCGATCAGACCCTGCGGCCACCCCTAATAATTCCTTTATACGGTAAAATGTTTTCGTCAATTGTGTGACTCCTAGGGGTGTCTGTGGGGTATGATCAGAAAAGGCAAGATGGCGGCCACAGTGTTTTTTATGGACAACCACAAAAAACCAGCAGGGCTTCAGCTTCAATGTTGTGGCCACCATCTTGACTTTTTTGACAACACCCTGCAGAAATCCCTGATGATTCCTGTTATTAAATGTTTTATTGCACACCAGAGTTGATTTCATTGCTACAAAACGGAATATACTGAGACTAATAGGGGAACAATGTTGTTGTGGCTGTGGTTGTTTCATAGCTGCATAGCTGAGTCCTGAATGCTCCCCGTTGTATTAAGGGAAGGAAAGTGAGAAGGTAGAGTGGCTGAAATGAATGGGTCAGATAGACAGACATTGGAACGGGTCAGATCTCTACAGCTTATTATTCAGAGCCTTAGGGGTGAGGGCAGATATGGGGTTTGAGCGAGGATGGTTGCAATAAAACATTTAATAGTTCTACAAGCTGGGGAGGGGGGATGGAAACTAGCTTCCTGCAGAAGTAGGCTCTTGTCTAGACAAGCCCCAAAGAAAGTTTGGGTGGATGGAGGTTATGTTGTGACTGAAAACAATATGTGAGACTGTGCAACATGTTTACTGCTCATATGGCACCAAAGACAAAGCGTTTTAAGTTAAACATTCCCAGTGTTTTTAAGTTTATAGAGTACATTTGCAAACCACAGCTTTTCAACTGTAGAACTTTCTTGTATCAGTCTTAAGGCATGCCACAGATTCTTGTGGACCTATACACCAGAAACCGATGTTCTTTAGAAATTATTCTTTCAACAGAAGTCCCAGGAGAAAGATAGGCAGCAACAACCCTTATTTATCCAATATTTTGTTGGCCAAGAGCTTCTGTGGGAAAGCAGAATTCATATTAGCCAACTACATTTCCCATCAAGACTTGGATGTCATTTGAGCTTGTCTGAAATGGGGGCATCTAAGGAGGAGTAAAAAAAAATCAAGACGGGAGCCACAGGCGCGTGATCAAAGTCCTGCCTCTTTTTTTACCCACTGAAAAGGGGCAGGGCTGCAACTGCATGGTCACGACCCACCATTTTGACTTTTTTGTCCCCCCCCCCAGACATCTGGTCTGAAGCTGTGCTTTAGCCTAGCAGGGGTTAAAACTAGTTCTGCCTTCCAGAATGTTTGCTTCAATGTCAAACCTACATTGGCCAAAGTACATTTCAAGCAGGTTTCTTTCTGTATTCTTCTGGCACTAACCACTTTTCCACCTAACCCCTTCCTGATTGTGTTTTTAACATCCTTTTGGAAGAGCGTCCCAAGAGTGCAGTCGTGACAAATAGGCCATGTTCCAATTTGATTCAGGTATGTGGAGATATTTTAGACAACGGTGTGGCTTCTTATTCATCTTTTCCCGCTCAGCTCCCAATAGTGCTGACTAATTCATTTCACCTCATCCAACCTCATCCGTCCCTTCAACCCTCCTCAGAGAATAGTGAAGAATGGCCCTTCATTTGACAAACAGGAAGTCGGGAAGAAAAGCTTTGCCTCTTGAACGGGGCTCCCGAAGGACTGGAGAAAAAGAAACCCTCCGCACTTCCCTAATTGCTCATTAGGACAAGTAATCTTTGAGGCTCCTTTCCCTGCGTGAGAAGGTGCTATTGTCCACTCAACAGCTCCAGAGGAGACAAACCAACAAATTCATTGGCAGTTAAGTTGTGGTGATTTGGGCAGAAGTGATTAATCCTTTAAATTCCTTGCCTGGAGAAGCCCAAAGGCTTCCTTTTTCATGTCACACTGGAGTCTTTCATCCTCTTAGCACATTGTGAGATGAGGAAAAATGTAGTTTGGTGCTGAGCTACAGCACCTGAAAGGGTGTCCAGTTAGAAGAACTTTGGACAATCATCCACAGATCTTTAGCAAAAGATCCACAGACATCTGGCGGAACAGTTACAAAGATTCCATAGCTTTACACTTTGCAGCAAACTCCCTGCTAGACAAATTGCAGGAGGCTTCCTCTTTCAATCTAGGAATTTTTAATGCAACCGGAGAAGACAACCTGAGGTGAGTGGGACCTCCCTTGGTTACCCCCAGGCTTAATGCCCCACTGCTCCAGCTATCTTCTGAGTCAGTCTTGACTCCTACTGACTGCCTGGACAAGTCCCTGCAGTTTTCTTGGCAACATTTTCAGAAGGGGTTCCCATTGCCTTCTTCCTACAGCTGAGACTGGTCCATAGTCACCCAGCTGGCCTGGTGCCTAAGGCAGGACTAGAACTCACAGGCTTCCAGTTTCTAGCCTGGTGTCTTTAACCACCCCCCCAAAGTGGCACTCACAGTTACCGTATCTGGGCTGGGAAATCGGGTCAGGCTTTTAAGATCCTGTTATTATAAACCTTCATCAGAGTTCTGGTATTTCTTGTGGTATCTGTTTCCCTACCTGGTCTACCTTGAAGGGCTGATATCAATCTTGAAACCTTGACAGCATTTTCCCTCCCTTTTAATACCAGAGATGGTCAAGGCAGGCCCATCTTAAGTTTCCTTCTGACACTTTCTTGTTTTCCTGGGCTAACCTCACAACTTACTAATGCTTGCCACATACCTTCTCCAAGGTCATCTCTGTGCTCCACTACAAGCCCAGTGGGATTCACTCAATACTTTCCCAACTTTCACATTGTCTATCTGGAGTATATGTGCTCCTCTCTGGCTCTATGCTTCAGAGCCGCTTCTTCCAAAAGCACACGAGGCTTTCTCCTATTCACAGCCTGAAACCTCCCTCAGCAGTCTTAGCAAGACTTGGACACAACACTTTTGTCTGTCTGCAGTGTCTGCAGAAGAAGGAAACAGAAGAACAGAAGAAAGTAGAAGAAAGAACAACACACTAGGAATGAGACAACAACACTTCATTAAGCCATTAACTGATCTACTAAGCTGGAACTTGCCTATAGTAAAATATTTAGAAACAGCAGAAAACTCACCTAGCATGCAGAAAAACAGCCTTTTTTTATGGGGTCCAAAGCAGTTCTCAATCTCTAAGCCTTAAATTATTCTCCCAACCATCACAACTTCTGTCCCCTCCTCAACTAGTTCAAAGTAATATTAGCGAAGATGGAACCAGACGGTGAGTTTTAGGCCTCCCTTAGGCATGAAAGCCAGCTGGGGGACTTTGGGCCAGTCATTCTCTCTCAGCCCAACCCACCTCACAGGGTTGTTGTGGTAGGGAAAATAGGAGGCAGGAGTAAGATAAGTTCGGCTCCTTGAGATATATACACATATAAAGGTGGGATAAAAATCTAATAATAATAATATCCCAAGCAATCACAATTTAGAAAACAAGCAAACCACAGCAGAATGCTTGGAACAAGGACCTTGAAACTGTCTAGCTGGGTTGGCTCCCAAGCTTGATACCAAACCAGTGTATTAGGACTGAGTTTTGTCCTGGGCTTGGGACAAATCTCTCTGAACATAAGAGTTTTATTTCAATTCAGAAGAGATGTGAAGGAATGGGGTAGTTGCCTGGTGCAAGACACAATGGCCTTATGCACGTCACATTATGATCATGCATTGCAAATTACACCATTTATGGATCCTATAATAGACCAACAGATGCAGATTACCTAATTTGTTCATGACATTGTGACATGCATGATGCCACTTGCCTTCATCCGGCAGATAACCACGGTGTAGAGATGCTTGATGGATATTGCTTTGAGACCATAGGAAAGCATTGCAGAAATACAGAGTCTTCAAAATCTTTTAACTTGGGTGTGCTTTCAGCCCCTGGAGTTTGTTTGAACAGAATGGAATTTACACCTGAATAAAAGGCAATGTACAAATCAGTGTGATTAGGGAAAGGCTGAGTAACTACAGGCATTTTAGCAGGAGCAACTTGCTGCCTCCATGAAGGCACGTCCTCTTCACTCACTAGAGATACAGCCCATTCTTTCCCTTCCTCAGTTCATTCATCATTCCCCAGCTCTCCCCTCGCCCACCCCTCAGACGCTATTCAGAATCGTGGGTTTTAAAATTGCACTGGCCAATTCTAATTATCTCAGAGAGAAAAAAAAGTTTGGTTCACTTCATTCTGCCACTGCCTTTCTACAATGGTATAGTGCCAATAGGGAGAGAATCTAATTAAGCCAATTATGTTCATTGGTTTGTTTAATCAATGGTTTGATTTAATTGGGAAGGCTGTGGTGCATAGTGTATAATGTGAGAACCAGGAGACCTCATTGCTCCAATGGTGACATGGTCACAGAAACAGGAGGCCGAAGACTAAGGAGTGCTTTGTCATGAATGGGCACCTCAGCCAAGAACCCAGGGCTTGGTGAAGAATTACAACCGTCGGCCCAAAGAGATAAAAGACAAGTGCTCGGCCTTTCTGATGGGACGCATCAGCTGTCGCATTAAGCAGCTAAAGATGGCAGTTGCATGTGCTGTCAGTTGGGTGACTTGAAGCCAAGATCTCCTCATAACACCACCTAATTTGCGCTCAACTCCGCATACAGAGATTGCAAATGATAACTCTGGCACGGTTCACATGTCGGGAGAGGTTGCCACAATAGCACAGGTAGCGCTTCATCTCTAGAGCGTTGCTTATCCTGCTTATTAGCCAGAAGATACTCAGAGCTGCTAGCAATAGCTACACACACACTAAGGCACCCATTAAAATGCGGTAAAACGGGGCAGGCAAAGGCAAACCACAAAGTACATGGCCCAATGTAGGGCTCCTGCATAGGACGGTTTGGAAGAGCAATGGACAGTAGCAAGGAATGGGAGTTTTCTGCATCTCTTTTCTGCCATCTAAGAGTTGTCCAGGTGTGGTAGCTACACTATGGTAGATATCCCCCGGTGTTGAAAAGACATCAACTGAGGAGCTATCAACACAAAATCCTCCACAGGGAAATTTACTGACCTCACATGGATTCTGGACTGTGATAGAATCAATCTTTTCGTGCTTTAATGATTGCAAAACTGTCCCCTCGTTGGGAACATCTGAGTCATCTGTCCGTTCTTCCCCATGCCTCGGTTTCCCTCGCTGAGGCAACATTTTTTCTACCTATATATAGTGAGCCCCTGGTAACCTATGATTTGCTTAATGTTGCCTGTAGTTGCTAACTTTATCTGTCTGGATTTCAGCATACATTTCCATCTGAAGACTACAGAAGTAAATTGTTCTTCACCAAACTATTTTACCTTAGGGAAAGCAGGATGTGATTAAAATTGGTAGGTAGCTGAACTTAAAAGACTTGCAGTGAAGGGTAATCACCTCAGCCAACAAGCTCATAACCATCCTTGGGCTCAGCTCTTGAGCGCTGAAGCAAATCCGCCCTTGGCGCTCTCGAGCCCACGCTAAATGCAATCCAATCCGTTGAGGTGCAGTGGAAAATCACGAGTGGAGAAATGAAAAACAGACCATCTACTCTTTCCATGTCGACGTTTCCCCTCGGGCATGGGTGGCGATAGCTCCCCTTTTAAGACCAGAAATTCATGTCTGTCTTCCAAGCAGGTCTAAAGGTCTGCTTGGCTCACTAATCAAGGTGTGTAGTTTAAATATGAGGTATTTGTACAGAACAAGAACTTCCCTTGGGCAAATACCCTGTGAGTCTCTTTTGATTAAAAATGATTTTCTCATCAATCATCAGAAAGGCTCCTTGTGAAGTACCAGTGGAAGAAATGTGAAGGCCAAGAATTAGAATTCAGTTGCAGTGTTGTTCTCAGATAAACTGGTCATATCTCACCACAGCCGCAGTTAAACCAGGAGGACACGCTTGCGTCCAGGAGCTATCATGGAAGTACATTCCATAAAAGGCATTTTCACTACTGAGAGTGTCACAGACATCATGTAAACACTACAATGACAATTACAGGATCATGCAAAGGACGCAAATTATGCCCCTGTGTGACATGAATATGTCATTCGTGTCATTTGCACTGTGACATTTTGGTGCAAGGAAGAAAGTGAGAAGCGCTTATTAATACATAGAAGCGTAGCAGCCAGGCTGCCAAGAAGCTCTGGGATGCAGGTTGTGGAGGTTTCTTTTTTTTTAAAAAAAAACACCTGAATTTAAAGTTTAAAGTTCCTTTAAAATGGAACTTCCTAATGTAGCAACTTCTCAGGCTGTTTTGCAAAACACCAGACAAATATATGTACCGGAAGCCCTGGAGGAGTGGCACAAACTTTTTATTTTATTTCCTTTTCGTAGAGAGTGGGGTGGAAGGATTTGTGTTACTCCAAGGCTGGTAGTGAATCATGGAGGGGGAGGCTGTTCTTTGCCTTCTCCTATTGGTGAGCCGCAGGGAAAGTGGGGGAGCACTGATTGACTCATTGGGTTTTCTGCATGACTTTCAACAGAAGAGAAGGCCATATAAATGGGTGGCCATATCAAGCCAAAGAGCAAGTAAGAGGAAGAAGAGTTTTAGTTTCAAACTGCTGTGTCAGGGTTTGGGGTATGGAAAAGCTCTGAAGCTCTTTGACAGCTCTCTTCCAAAATAATTGTGCTGCTGTTCCGAATTGCATGTTTTCCTCCAACTACCAAATGTTATCTTTCCTTCTTTATCTTTTGTGGTGCTGTGGCTAAACAGAGTTGTTTTGTTTCAATCAGGTGTGCCTCCATTGTCTTCACCATCTTGGATTGTAGGCACTTTTTTCATCTTTGTGTCTTTTGCTTTACAAGTTTTGGCAAAATCATTTTTCTTCTTTGCCATTGTCCCATGCTATGATCCACCAGAGCATACATGTTATATTCTGAAATTTTAAAAATCAGTTTCGCTTTAGAACCATTTTATGACATGCATATATACAAATATATCCATTATGTTATTCCTTTGGGGGGGGTGTTAAACAACATTAGGCAAAGCTCTGAAAAAGAGAAGTAGTAAGCATAGGAAATTGGAGGGAAGAAACTGGAGACAAACAAATGAAATCTAACTAAATCTAGTTGACACTAACACAGTGTTTTTCAAACTTAGCAACTTTAAGCATGCTGGCTGGGGAGTTCTGGGGGTTGAAGTCCACACATCTTAAAGTTGCCAGGTTTGAAAAACACTGCATGAACACCATTCTCTATACCTCCCCACACCTTTCAGTTCTCGCAAACCATACACTGATTCATACCATGCCTTTTGCTCTTTACACAATTTACTTCTCTCTTGTTGAGGACCTCACCAATGCCACCCAACGACAACTGTCTCAATTTCCCCCCTCTGCTTGGCACCTTCATATTGCTTTCATATATTTATTTTGTATTTTGATCCTCCCTTATTCTCTCTGTATGACTGAACCAGCTTCACATACTTCTTCTACACTGGCCACTCACTGTATTCAATCTCCATTCATTCAGCAGCCGACCATTCTTGTTTTATCACATACACTTCTTAAGTACCTTATTCCCACATATTCAGCTTTATAACAGGCCACATATTCCCCCTACTCTTTTACCAGCATTTCCATGTCTTAAATGTTCTTCATCCCCTTTCCCATCTTCAATAACATTCTATGAAAGTACACCAATTAATCTACTTTTCTCATTTTTTATCACTTATGAATAATGTGCAATCATTCACTCCATGTTTCCTGTCAAATACAACAATCTTGGTCTTTGAAACCTTAATTTTACAGTCCCTACTCCTTGTTGCATCACATAAGCTATCTAATATTTACTTCAAATCATTTGGGTTCTCAGCCAACAACATGGCATCATATGCATTCAAAAGTGCACCTCTCTAACGTCAACACAAATTTCTTGTAGAGTTATCCATAAATACATTAATTAACCAAGGGGACATCAAACATCTTTGTCTTGTTCCTTGCTCGCTCCATTTGTTAAGCACTGCATATATTCTCTTGCTGGTTTGCTTCCACAATATACTGTTCTTATTGCATTCAGTAACCAATCTTCAACTCCATATTTGCACAGAACACTCCACACTCCAAGCCTATTCACTTTGGCATATTTTCTCTAAATCAACAAATATGCGACAAACTGTCATGCCTTCATAGTTTTATGAATGACTTACTGGAAAGCAAAAATCTGGTCTGCAGACTCCTTATCTAGAATAAAGTTGTGTTTACTGTATACTTCCCACTAATGTTTGCTTATTGTCACCCCTTGTACCTTTTTGATCAGACTTCTGCCAAACACTTCCTAGGCACAATGCCAAATGACTTCACAGAATTTTAAAGTATTTTTCTAGGCAAATAGAAATATTGATGTATCAAGTAATTAAAATGATGGCCATGTAATTTCTTGTCTGCTTTTTCCATCCAGGGTATAAGGAGATACCATCTGCTCTTTCTGATCAATACAGAAGATATTTCCCTTAATATACTTAACACAGGTACCTACTTTATTAAATAAGTATTTCATTGAAAGTAACCACTGGCAAAAGTTTTCATTATCAGAAAGATGTCAAATATTTTTATAAAGGCCCGTTTAGTCTCTATTTCTGAACAAAGTGAAGCTCTTGGTGGACCTCAGCTCACAACCAGTTTGCAACTTCTGTAGTTTTGCTAGTTTGGACTGACAGATACCTATAGCAAACCATTATCTTATATAAACATGCCAGACATAAAACAAACAACCTTTGAAGGAGAACAGGCAACTGGGAAGGCTTGCGCTCAACCAAAATCTTGCTGCAGTTGGAAGGATCAGCCTGAGGTCTTGCTTAGCAGCAGATATAATTTCTAGCCTTTCCACAGCTAGGACTTAAGACAGCATTATAGGGTTGCAATTCAAAATCCCTCTCTTCTTTTAGATCATGCTCGAAGATCTTGCATCTCACTCTTCTAGAAGTAGCTGCATGCCCTTAAGACCATGCCTCTCAGAACTTGGCAAAGGGGCAAATGATTTTCCACTGGCAACTGCCCATGGTAGAAAGGGCAGTTGCCACGAATGGGTGCAGATGATTCATCCTACTTCCTCCTAAAGGCCCAAGGGAGGCTGTTCTTGTCTGTCAGGAGATTAGTCAGTACCAGCTGAGAAGCAGAGAACTACTGGCTATCTAGCAGCAATCTTAAAAATCTGATTCCCTCAGGAAACTTGATGAGGAAACAGGAATCAGGGTTCATGCTACAAAATCCTCAACTTATACGCAATAAGTATGTATACACTGAGGATAAAGATAATTAATTCCCACAACCTCCTTCCAAGAAAACCAAACCCCAAAGAAGTACTGGCCTCTCAGAAATTTCAGCCCTGATAACAACATCCACTAGACTAATCCTGTAATAACATACAAGAAATCTTACTGGAAGCACCTTCCGTCTAGGTTTTACGCATATTTTATTGTGGGGGTGTGTGTCCATTTTTAAGTGTGATGCACATAAAAACCAGGTAGAGCATCAATCACACCATGGTGGCTGCCATCTTGATTTTTTTTACCATAACCTGTAGACCCCGCCCCACCCCTGATTATTGTTATAAAGCAGTTCCCCTCTCTTTAAGCTGGCATACCAGCTCTGACAGCTCTGTCCTGGACATCTGCCCTCTAAATCCACAGCAGTCACCCCAACAAACCTGTTGCACTTCTTCGCTTCTGAACTCAGCCCAGCCTCTTTCTTTCTGCCTGCTGATTGTTAGTTTGCCCCCTCCCAGTCTGGTTTGAAGTGCGCCATGTTTGGGATAGGTGGCTGAGTTATGAAGAGAGGAAAGCAGGTACAAGTAAGAGGAGCAAGAGGCCAGGAGCAACCTGCTGTAACTGAATTCAAGTTCCAACTCCCCAAATTGCCAGCTTGGCAAAGGAAGATTGGACAACATCCTTCTGTCTCTGCCTTGTCTTCTAATTTCCCTTCCTCTTCCAGAGATTGCATTTTGAAAAGGAGAGGTGCTCTTTCTTAATCTGCATGGGCCTGGGCTCCATTTTGGGATTTCAAATCCATTTGAATGGGCAAAAGAGAGGGATAGAAAAGTGTCTGGGCTGAAGTGGCATTCTTGGAGTCTTCCCTGTTTGTACAGCTACAGTTTTATTGTGCAGCCTGTGTGATTGACGGGGCCAGCCAATTCCTTGTAACAGACGTGAATCACATGGACTCTAAAATGGAGAGAAAAATCAGTTTCTCATTATGCTCTTTCCAAACTACTCTAAAGAAGTCTTAAGAAAAGGGAAAGACTTTTTTGAAGGCTAGAAATAAGGCCCACCGAGGAGCCGTTCAGATTCCGGACTATATATCCTATTAAGATTCCTGATCATAAGCAAAAAACTTTTCAAGTTTTTATGGCTGTGGAAGATTGTGGGGTCTTCTGTTGAGGTCTCCCTGGCTAATTGAAAACCCTCTATGTCCTGCTACTGGGGCTATTTTTAACTCCAGGCTACCAAACTTTTTTTTAATTATGTTTAGGTCCTAATTAGATGCCTGTTTGTTCTACTGGCTGGTCCTAGCAGAGACCTTTTTATTTATGAAATATTGGAAAGAAATATAATCAGCAATCTTCTTTGTGGCCTTTACCCCCTCTTTAAAGCTTTTACCTTAGCCTTTTTTTCCAGTTATGTTAAGCAGTGTTTCTCAAACTTGGCATGAGGTCCACACATCTTAAAGCTGCCAGGTTGGGGAAACACTGAGCTAGAGTGGCCAACTATGGATTGCAAAGCTCCAGATGATCATTAGGATGCAGCAAAGAGTTAGAATTTTCTGTAAGTCTTCCATTTAGCGGTCAGTCAGATTTTTGCAGCCCAGATATGGTCTAGTTAACCAGCACAATCATTCTTTTATATGTTATTATTTAGATTTTTTGTTTTTTGGGTATATAAAGTTAAAGTTGTGTTGCAAAAACATTGACCTCAACTGATTTTGAAGTACAGATTTTTATTTTTACAGTATCAGCATCAATCCTTTTCACCAGCAAAGGAGAGAAGAATCATTAAATGATCTGCTTTTAGATGTAAACACATTAAGCAGGCAGTTATTTGGGAAAGTGTACCCATATTCCAGATCCATTCATCAATGGGTTTCCTTTATAAATGGAGGAGCTCTGATTTTAATAGCCTGTCAGTTACTGATTATATTTCCAAGCCTTCTGTGTTCAGCTCCAACTGGTTTTGTATAAGGCCATCAAGGTTCTGATAATACTAAAGCGCTGATATAAATATATTTAACTGAATGGATATTCCATCAAATTTCCCACATCTGCATTCCAGAAAGTCTTGTGCATCCTTGCAGGTTCCATGATGAGCAAGTAGCAATGTCTCCTAACATGGAGATAGATGTATGAAAGAAACTGAGTTTCCTATTCCATGGCAAATGAACCCTTCCATGCCCCAGTAATGCTCTCTCCACTGTTCTACTGAGCATGGAAACGGCAGTACTGCAATACCCTCCATCCTATGATGGTTTACGGTGGCGCCTTAAACTATAAGGAATCCCACCAAACAAAGGCTTAGCTCCCATACCCAAAGGGAAGGAATTGGATCCCAACAAATTAACCCCCAGATAGTTCTCCTAGGCAAAGGTTCACACAGAGGGAACTGAGGCTTTCCTTGGATACTGAAACTATTCAAGAAATGGGCTAGAACAAGCAAGAACAGGAGCAACTATTTCAGGTTCCTGCATGGCTTTGGAAAACAGAGAAAAGAATTCCACCCTACTACAGGGAACAGTGAGGGCAAGCTCTCACTCATTCTTTACCACCAGTAGCAAAAGGGAGTAATACAAAAGTAGAACCATTGATCCTGGGGAAGGCTAATATTATTTGTTTGTTTGTTTGTTTGTTTATCATATTTGTATAGCTGCCTATCTCACATAAAAGTGACTCTGGACAGTATACAACAATTAAAAAGAAGAAATACCATAAAAACAATTGCAAGTAAAAATAACTATCAAAGCACACAAACAAGAGGGGATATTATTAATAAGGGAGCCATTGCAAAATCTCCCCTGTCCCCTGGGACCCCAGGCCTGATCCCATAGCCAGGTCTTGAGAGACTTGCAGAATGTTGAGAGGGATGGAGCTAACCTCACTTCCGGGGGGAGAAGATTCCACAAGGTGGGCGCCACGGCAGAGAAGGCCACCTCCTGGAACCCGCCAAAGGTAATTCTCCAGCAGATGGGACCCACAGCATGTCTTCTCTGCCAGACCTGATGGGACGGGCAGATGTAATCGGGGAGAGACATTCCCTCAGATAACCCGGCTCCATGCCTTAACATGCTTCCCAGCTACCACCTTTCAGGCCCACGGGAGCACAATCAGTTCCCTTCTCCTCCACTAAAGAACTGCCTCCCAGAGGCTGTTATCCCACAGGGGTGCAGTGACAAAGCATGGTCATGGGAAGGAGAATATGAAGTATTTTCCCCACTCTCTCTAAACTAGACCTGGCAGAGCTCTTAGGGTACTCTGCTTTGTCATCTTCTCCCTGCCAACTCTAAAAGCCACTCACCCTGCCTCGTTCATCGCTGCTAAAATGCTCTAACAGGATATGGAAAGTCAGCCATCATTAGAGAGAATTAATAAAATCCTACCCTCTCTGGGTTTTATTTTCCCTGTCATAGACCCACAGCAAGAATGTGTCTGTCATTGCTTTAAATAATTAATTAAAATCTACTTTTTAGATGCTGTTTTTCAGCTCTTTAAACTCTGATTACAATTGGAATTCCAGTTTATTTAACAAATCTGCTGCCTTGATTTTTTTTCTGCTGGAAGGCATATAACAGGGAAATGTTCTGGGAACATCTATTGACCTCCAGCTATTGCTTTGTGGAGATAATTGCAGTCAAAGGAGAGCACATTCTTTCTGAAGTTGTGACTGGTTGATTATCAGAAAATAAAAGCATTATCCATTGATTTTCATGAAAAAATCTATTATCGCTGAAGATATTTCTTTGTAGTATTAGTCATACATTTCAGTTTGAGTCAAAATGAGACTTCAGTCAAAGCCTACAGTTTTGTTTTGTTAATCAGTTACAATGTACAGTATGAAGAAAGGGCACATCGTTTTCCTTTAAAACAACAGAATAGCTTCACTCTCAGAAGCATAGAGTCAGAATAGGACATTTTGTCCTGTGAGTCCAACTTCCTGCTCAGTGCAGGAATCCAGATTAAAGCACTTCCAATACAAAACTTGCTGTGCTCCAGCATGACTAATAATGAGTACCTTACCAGGTATCTGGGTGATTGCCTTCACCGCCAAACTGCTTTTATTTATTCAGATTTTTTTTTCTAACGTTCAATTCTGCCTTCATGTAATTTAAATCTAATATTCCATGGTCTACACTCTAGAATAGGAAAGAGACAACTTTTGACCATCTTCTACCTGATGTTCTTTCAGGTAATTGAGGAGTGCTATCATATCCCCCCCACCTCCATCTTCTCATCCCAAGGCAACTCTTTTCATAACAATTCGTTTCTAGCATCCTAATAATTCTCATTGCCCTTTTCCGAGCTTACTCCAGTTCCTCTTAATCCTCCTTAAAGGAAGTACCCAGAATTGGACAGAAGACTGGGAAGAAGAAGGAAAGAAGGAGGGCCGACCAAAGGAAAGTAAACTGGAACAATTACTTCCTGTTATTTGGAAACTATACTTATGTAGATGTAGTCAAACAGCTGACTCATATTCAGTGTATAATCATTTACTGTTCCAAGATCATTTTCAGAGATGTTGTCACCAAACCATGTATCCCCCATGCTGTATCTGTGCATTTGATATCTGATTCTAAGTAAAAATCTTTGATTTGTCTTTGTTAAATTTCACTCCATTTTTCTAACCAATCAAAACTATTTTATTTCTGTCATCTAGGGTATTAATTATACCAAACCATTTGTGTCATTTGCTAATTCAGTAAGCATTCCATCCATCTTTTCATCCAACTCATTAAAAGATGCTGAAGATTCCAAGGAATCCCACTCAGTATCACACACAAGTTCAAATAGGAATCATTGATGAGACTCTTCAGTTATGGCTTTTGAGACAGCTAGGTTTCCACTTAACTGGCATGACAATTAGCCCATGCTTAATCAGTTTATTAATTGGACCACCATCGGGCATTTTCTAGGAAATCAAGGTATTTTAAGTCTACAACATATTCATAATTTATTATGGAACTTATCTGATCAAAAACCAAGATGAGGTTTTCAGGGTACCTATAGATCCAAGTCTTCATGACCTGCATTAGGCTCCTTCGTGGTAATCGCCTTTTCTCTTATTAAAGACTATCAGTAAATCCCTTCAGCGCCTTAAAATGCTATTTAAAAAACCCTGGAAATTGATGTCCTGATTCCTTTCCCTTGATTTTCACATATCTGAAGATGTCCTTGTTGTAGTTTTTAGTATCCTTCACCAAACTCAGCTCATTTTAAACTTTGGCTTTCCTAATGCTATTCTGGGCTAACTCTACGTGCTCTTCCTGCACATTCCTCTTTCCATTTCGCATACAACATGCGTATCCATTGTTTTCAAATCATGTCAGTCTCTCTCTCTCTCTCTCTCTTTTATGAATTCCCACTCATCTTCCTCATGTTCTTTTTCCTATTAGCTTCTTCTGTCATAGAATTCTATTTTCATTGCTCTGAGTTTATTATACAGTGCTCTTTGCGGTCCAAGAAAACAATGTAATTATACAGCTGTAGTTTCCTTTAAATTTGAGCACTCCAACATCTCATAATCACATTCCCCCAATGTTCCTGTGGTCTTCTGTCTTGGTTAGTGCTTTTCTCCACCTTTGGAAGGCGAAAGTTGTCAGGAAGACAAATCAGGAATTTCCTGAAAGCACCAGAACTTGGCAGTGTTTGTCTCCCAACAGATGTGAAGAATCCCCTGTCATTACTACTTCATGCCTGTTTGAAAGATCTACAGTTTGCTTTTTGGAAGAATCATCCAGCTTCTGTTTGCCTGGGCAGATTGATAGTAGACACCAGTAACAGCTTGTTCCACCACTTAGTTTATCCCAATTATGTAACACTTTTATAACCCAGAGTCCAGAGTCACTGGGATTGAGATGGACAGCTATAGAAATTGCATGAATGAATGAATGAATGAATGAATGAATGAATGAATGAATGAATGAATGATAGATTCTCTTAAATGTCTCAAAAGTTCTGGAAGGAATTTAGAGACCAAAATAGATAAATTTGCTTGGAATGCTTTATGGTACAAAATAGGTCTTTTAAATCTATTTCAGGAAGTCACCAAGGATTAATGGTACTACATTCCTCTCAGACTTCATTATGTTAAATTGTAATTTTTGTTTAGATTGTGTTGGAGGGGTTGTAAGAAAGTTGGTGCATATTGCCGTATGTGGTGGTTATACCCAATTAACTGTTTATTTTAATTTAAAGTTTTGAAAATATCAGGAAAATCACTCCAATAAACTTTGCTAATTGTTATTGGTCATCTGTCCAGTTCTCTTACAAGTTATATGTCAGAGTAAATAAGAAATTAATTCTTTCCCTGTTGTTAGTTGCCAGATTTATTATAACAAAATACTGGGAAATTTGTATGTATATTCTTCCTTCCTTCCTTCCTTCCTTCCTTCCTTCCTTCCTTCCTTCCTTCCTTCCTTCCTTCCTTCCTTCCTTCCTTCCTTCCTTTGTATTTAAAAGTGTGGGAAATTGTACTAATCCAATGTCAAAGAACTTTGAACATTTTTATAATTAAGGATAGATTTATTTAAAATTGATCCAAATTCTTATTATAATCAAAAGGTTTTTTCCCCTAGTAGAACAGTAGAAATGCAGCTGTGGGAGTGGACAAGAGCAGACGAGTTTCAGTGTGGGATATATTGGGGGGGGGGCGAGTGGTTGGGAGTTAGTTGCAAATTGGAGTTTGTGAGTAATTGATTTGTGAGTGTTGTGTGGTTGTTGTTGAGAATTATAGTAGTGAATTAGTTTGATGGCAGTTGCCCAGGGGAATGATATGGTAATGCACTAAGAAAGATATGGCAGGAGCATTAGGTGGGCTTTTCCAAAGGAAAGGAAATCAAAACTCTAAAGTTAATCTCAGCTTCCATTCCTGGGTCTTGGTGGTTGGATCAAAGGTGACCTTGGGCTGAAGCTGCTGCTGGTAAATACCAGAGCTGCTTGTAATAAGGTCACACCCATTCACAACTTGATTGTGGGTGAGCAGGAGGACCTGGCATGTATTACTGAGACATAGCTAGGTGATGGCAGTGAAAATGCCCTTCCAGAGATCTGTCTTGCTGTATTTCAGGTCCTGTACCTTAAGCTCAAGTCTGGGGAAGGTGTGGTGATGTAGATCCTATGGAAGAACTTATTTGGGACCAGGAACACTTCTTCTGAGGTAGCCAGGTATAAGTGCCTACCTGTTCAATTGGTCTGTAAGGACAAAATGGGTATCCCCTAGGTGTACCAGCCACCCTGCTGCCTCTCTGGGCTCCCTGATCTAATCTTCAGGTTGCTGTTGGAGTCCACACACCTTTTGGTGTTGGGTGAATTCAATATGCATACCATGGGGATGGAAAATCCTGAGAGTTCATGGTCTCTGTGGCAACCAAATTACTTTGTCCCAAGTCATCTCCAGTCCAACACATACCAGAAGTCATATGTTCAGCTTGGAGCAGATGAGTGATGATCTGAATATGGAGACCATTGCAGCTAGCCCATTGCTATGGTCAAATCACTTCCTGGCCCAACTAGAATGAACTATCATGCAGGACTTCCATAGGATTTCCTCCAGAAGATGATAGGGTGGTTCAGCCCAGACATCTGATGGACACAAGGTATCCAGAGCCTTTGGAGAGTTTCCCAATTAGGCAGTTCCACTGATTGCCACACGGAACTATAGATGATCTAGGATCTCAATGAAATTGTTTCAAGAGACCTTTTCTGTTCACCAATCCTGGGGCATGGTTGGTCTACTGAGGAACTCCAAGGGATGAAGTGCCAGAAACATGTTCTGGCATGCTGATGGAAAAGGAGCAGAAGAGAATGAATCAAACATGGGTTCATGTTCAAGCGTGCATCATGGTGATAGGGAAGATAAAGTATTGTTATTTTTCCTCCCTTATTGCACTGGTGGGCTGTTGGTGGACTACCTTGCTTAGAACAGTAGATTCACCTTTAGGAAGGGGCTCCCACCTGGCAGCTCTGATCATGTTGCTCAACATGCAGCTGACAAAGTTGCTCAGATTCCCCAATCTGGATTCATGGGCAAAGTCTGAAGTGATCATTGGGAGATCTTCAAGCTTTATAATTTGTGATTCTTTTGGGCTTATGGACACCAATGAAGTGGGTGGGGAGTTCTCTGGTACAACATCTGGCACATGCAGGTTTGATCCTTGTCCCTTCTAACTGTCATGCAGGGTCTTGCTGAATGAAACTCATGTTGAATTAAATAGGATTCAAGAGGCTGTCAATGCTTCTTTTCAAAAGGGGCTGATGCCAGCAGCCCTGAAGGAAGCTTGGTGCCTCCCCTTCTTTAAGACCTCTCTCCCCCAATCCAAGGGTGTTTGATAACTACTGCCCAGTCCTCCACCTTCCTTTTTTTATGGAAGACTGTTGAGCACATGTTGGGGATTCAGCTGAGATTACATTTTCAGTCAATGTTCAAGCTTGGGTCTGGGATGGAGATGCTATTGGCTGCTGTCATGGATTAGCTTTTTCAGGACCTCTGTGGTGATAGCACACTTGACCTCTTAGGAGCTTTTGATACTATCAACCATGGTATCCTCCTTAGGGGCACTGGGTTTTATCTCAATGGACAACATAGTCTGGGCTATCAGATATGTCACAGTTGAATATGTATCTGTGTTTGTCTCCAATCCTCAACTGGGGTTCCTGGTCCAGCAAAGGAACAAATGCATGGAAGCAGTTTCTACATGCAGATCTCTGTTACAGAATCAATGGAAATGTGGCTGAAATCATATTAACTAGTTCATGGAATCAGATGTTTAGCAAAGTATCATTCTTAAATTAGAGGCAGAACAAACAGTAAAATGAATTGACTGAAAAACAACATCTTATTAATGTCACATGCCAGATGCTGCAAGAGGCTGGCTTAGAAATTCATTTTCACTATTTCCACATAGTTTCAAAGCTGCACAAAGTGTGTGTCTGTATGTGTCTGTGCATGTGTGTGTGGTAAGTTATTAATGCTTTTGCTATGTCTAGAATGGACTGACATTCAAGTAAGAAATGAAAATACAGTGGAATCTGTCTCCAGCAACATATGTGGGCTGATGGAAACAGGAAAAAAGCAAATAATCTGACCTGCAAAAAGGTGAAGAACATGCAGTCTTAAATCACTTCCAGTTTCTTTATCTGTCTAGCCTAAGATCTATGGATTATATGAGTGTTCTAGGTTTATCTATAGAAGGTCTGTAAGGTTAAAAAGTACGGACCAGAAGGCAAGAATGAAGAGCAATAAAATTAATAAGGAGAATCAAAACTTTTATTAAAGGGCTTTGTGTGTCAGAAAGAGGCAGCTGGGATCGGGTTGTATGTCACACTCCCTTTCTTTAAAAGATTGTTAATATCAAGTTAACTGGAAATAGTTTTGAGAAGTCCTAGTGGTGCTTATTTTAAAATATATAGGAGTTTTAGCAGGAACGGATCACAACCTGGTCTGCTGAATGTCAATGCCCATCTCTATGACTAACCCCTTTTCCTTTGTTGAGGGTGATGACGATAGTTGAGTGCTTTGTGGTGGTTCCATCATTCCATATATTTGTTGGATAAAGTTGGTGAGAAGAGAAGGCATGGAGGTAAGGAAAGTCTCTTCATGGATCAAAATTTTGTTCCGTGTCTGACACGGATTTGGTCCTGTCAAACCCATAATTGGAACCTGCTCCCCTTTTTTTTCCTTCTTACAATTATTTTTCCTTGGCTATTTCTTCGTTAGCTTAATTTGACAATACCATAATTTAATTAAAGATGTACACAAACTGAAAGAGTCTGCTTGGATACCAGTTCACTTATATGGAAAACATGCTGAATTTTGCTTCAAAAACCTACATCTTTCTCTCATTGAAAATCAGAGAGCAGGTGTATAATCAAATGACATTTTAGCAAACAGCCGCTATTTCCTATAAGGGGTGAAGAGTCAAAAACCTCAGGCAAATAGCTGTGGAGTTTTATCTTCTAATTGCTTTTATATTTTCATTTTTAAAACATAAGTTGCCAATAACTTCTTACTTGCTCCATGAAATCTAATAGGCAGAACTCCTGAAGAGATCATATCTGAAATTTCAGTTTAATAGGTCTGGAATTTCTCAAAGTGATTTGTATAATTTACATGTGGATTATGTGGGTTTGTTTCTCTTTCATTCCTATCTGTTTTTTGACATCCTTGCCGTTGTTTATTCTTTTATTTTTGTCTGTGGTTGTATTTTTTTCCTGTTTTTAACTTTTTTACTTGTCGTTGGGAGTTGGGCAGCATACAGTTTTTTGATGATGATGATGATGATGATGATGATGATGATGATGATGATGGTGGTTAGTCGCACAGTCAGCCAGATGTTTAGACTGGATTTGGCATTACCTATCGAGTCCTTCCCAAGGGCCTGGGTTAGGCAAATGTTGTTTGATGGTGCTAAAGGTATCATCACAGGATGTGAGCTGTTCCAAGTAAAGCTGCCTTTTGCAATTGACTGGTAGTGATTTTGTCAATGCTGATGGTGTTCAAGTGGTGCTCCAGATGTTTTGGGGTTGCACCCAAGGTGCCTATAACTATTGGTACTGTCTTTGCTTTCTTTTGCCATAGTTGTTCTACTTCTGTTTGCAGGTCTTTATATTTTGTGATTTTTTTTCCAGTTCTTTCTCTTCTATTCTGCTGTCTCCACGCATTGGAATGCCAACTATCCAGACTTTTTTGTCTTTATTATTTATTTTGTCATTATTATTATTATCTTGGAGGAAGCTAGGTGGATTCTTCCCTCTTGCCAGCTGATGACTGGTTTTGTACTGTCCAGTATTCTTGTCCTTGCCAGCTAGCTGATCAGTGGGAAAAGCCGAAGGAGAGTCTTCCCAACAGTCATCTGGTCACCCTGAACTTATGCACTAGTAGAATCAGATCACAGGCTTTCAGTCAGCCTCCCAACATTTTATTCTATTCATGGCATTTGGCTGGCCTTCAAGAAATCGATTTTCCAGCATGGCCATGTCCAGAAGTTGTTGCTGAGGGACCACTGTTTGACATTAAGGCCATTGATCCAGAGTTCACGATTCCATCTTGTCCCCCATTCTGTCCAACATCTGAGACCTCTGGGGGAGGGGGGGAGCTCATGTGGAGCTCTGGGGTGAGTATCCTCTACTGTTCCTTGCCATCTAACTCCAAAGAAACAATTAGCATTCTTGAATATTGCAGATGTTTGATGACAAAGAACAAGTTGAAATTAAGCCCAGATAAGCCATGCTGTCAGTAAACAAGAAACTAGACTTGGAGGGTGAAGTTCAGCCTATCTGGGATGGGGCTGCACCTGAAAGAACAGGTCCACAGTCTGGAATACCTCCTTAATTCTCATCTGCCACTAGATGAGGGCAGTACATAGATGTCAGCTGTGGCAAGGAGCGCATTTTCATTATTCATTGGTTATCTATCCCTTCGTTACATCCTGTCTTATTACAGCAGATTCTACATGAGTCTTCTCTTCTAAAGGCCCTCAAAGTTGTGACAGATGCAGAATAAGACAGCTAAACTGCCAACTTGGGTAAGGTGCAGGGACCACTATGTTGAATAGATCTGCACTGCCTAACTTTTCAAGCTGTAAACGGTCTAGGACTTGATTATTACAAACCTGACCAGGCATTAAGATCTCTAGAAGAGCCCTTCTGAAGATGCTTCTGTATCAGATGCTTGTTTATTTGGCACAGAGGAGACCTTCCTGCAGCATTCCTTTAGGACAGTGTTGTCCAAACTTGGCCAATTTAAGATGAGTGGACTTCAACTCCCATCTTATAGTGGCCAAGTTTGGACAACACTGCTTTAGGAGTTAAGTTTGCCACCACCCGGAGCATAAAGAAAATCAGTAAAGAGGCATCTCTTCCACCAGTCCATTACCTAATTATTAATATTATTCTTGATTTTAATTTATATTGCAATTTTTTTATGTTCTGTATTTTAGTCATTTGTAGTTGTTTTTTGCCAGAATTGTTCTCCTGCCTCTTGTTTAGGAGCTCAAGATTATGTACATATTTTTATTGGATTGTTTGTGTTTTGTTTCAGAAGTGGTTTCAGTGGTTTGTGTTTTGTTTCAGGAGTCCCAGGGCTGAGAGAGAGGGACTGGCCCAAGGTCACCCAGCTGGCTTTGTGCTGAAGGCGGGACTAGAACTCATGGTCTCCTGGTTTTTAGCCTGGTGCCTTTAACCACGACACCAAACTGGCTCTCATTACTTTCTCCTATCTTTTAGTAAGAACCCTATGAGGTAGGTTGGGCTGAAAGACTGACCCAAAGTCACCAATGTGCTTCCGTGGGTGAGAGTGGTCTTGATACTGGGTCTCCCAGTGCCGGTCCAACAATTGGCTAGCAATGTTGAGCCATTTGGAGAACTGATTTGTGCAGAAAGTTGGGGTAGAAATATCATGACTAAATAATTGATCACAAGAACCGAAAAGGAAAAAGATAAACCAAAACCATCCAGGATGCCCATCCTTTTTTTTTCAATCATAAATCAATAATAACATTTCTAAAAGGCATTGTAACACACTAGTAAAATTATTAAATCTTAAAGTATTATACCAGATTCCCCATTCTCAGCACAGAGAGCGTAGAAAATCAAAACAGGCACATTTTATTCTTAAAAGGAGATGCAAGCCCATCCTGAATTTGCTTGGCGGTTTTTAGACGCACTTTAAAATGTAGCTGCAAGCATTCTTCCATTCTGGAAAGAGGCTGTAGAGTGGTTTTTAAAAGCAGATGCTGAAGAGTAGTGTTCTTGTCTTTATTAGCAAACAATAAACTGTATTCAACGCATGGTACAGGGTTGTGAGGAAGCCAAGAAACGCAATGAGATTCAATGGAGGAAGTGATCTTTCTCAGAGGTTTGCATGCAGCCAAGCCTGCAAGGAACGGCTAGTCTCCATCTGAAATGAGGCTGTGGTTCCTAAAAACGTTCCAGCAAGTACAGACAGCAGAATTATCAGGACTTGTGATCAAGATGACCTCATAAAGAACATGCTCTGCAAACGGATGACAGTGTTATGCAAAAAAGAAAGGATTTCAGAAACTCTTCCCCTATCTCTTCTGCTCCTTCCTAACAAGTTAATGTCTTTGGACAATTACTCTCTAGGCAAGGAGGGGGCGGCAATGTGCCTGCACAAAATGGTCCAAACTTATTTTCTGCTCTTAATTAACCCAATTAATTAGTCAAAGATCAGATTTATACAGCCAATGAAGTACTTGACAGAATCAATCTCCATGAACCCAGGATGACTTTCCATAATTGCGTGGAAGAATCTTTGGGAATCATCTTTGTGAAAGCTTGGGAACGTGCTCCTCTGTCCATTCATTCTTCTTTCTAAGCCACTTACTTCTCAGCTGTCATTTACTCTTTAGCACAGCACTTCCCTATTCTCTGAGACAACAATCACAAAGTATTTAAATTCCAATTGAGTAGTCCTGTAGTAGTAGGGAGCCCGCAGCTAGCACAGCCGAGATAATGGGAGTCTTGGCCAGGAGACACTAGTTCAAACCCACCCCACCCCACCCCCAGGAAGAGCAGCAGCAAGCTTCTCCCTTGCATTTCCATCTCCCTAGAAATGTAAATCGAGTTGATGGCAGGAGGAGGGGGGGAAACCAGAGAAAAGATGCAGAGCTGAGCTGAACTCTGAGGGATTCACCACGCAAGGGAACTATTCAATGGCTGTGAAATGTCTATTTCAACCTCAAGAGAACTGTGGAATTCACAGGGACTAGGCTGATGATCTTTCATAGAAATGGTGTATGCATGCATGGACTAGACTGCCAATAGGTAGGATTGTTGCCTAGGCCTTTAGTTTAAAAGGAGGAGGAGTTTCAAGGTCTATAAACGCTTGTGAGGTTTAAAAAACTGGCAAGTTACTGATCATTCTTCTCAAGTAAATGCTAGTCGGTGGGTGCAGAGAGGATACCATTGTGTTCAGAACAAGGACAGTGTGCGGTTGAGCCTTATCTGATTGATGGCATTTTTCATCCATAAAATTATATGGGTTTACATATGAACATCAGCCAACTGTACTGAAGAGATTTTTCTCAGCTGGCATCTTTGTTAAGAAAAAACTTCTGTTTAGCATCATAATGGTGTGGGTTAAAAAAAAAATACTTTTCAACTTTGTTGCCTCAGTATTGTTTTGTTGTTAATTTTAAACTAATATACATAATAATACTACACTCTTTCCCTCCCACACAAAATCTAGTGAATCACAGAAATATATACGTATGAAATCAGATTTCTTTCTTTCTTTCTTTCTTTCTTTCTTTCTTTCTTTCTTCCTTCCTTCCTTCCTTCCTTCCTTCCTTCCTTCCTTCCTTCCTTCCTTCCTTCCTTCCTTTCTTTCTTTCTTTCTTTCTTTCTTTCTTTCTTCCTTCCTTCCTTCCTTCCTTCCTTCCTTCCTTCCTTCCTTCCTTTCTTTCTTTCTTTCTTTCTTTCTTTCTTTCTTTCTTTCTTTCTTTCTTTCTTTCTTTCTTTCTTTCTTTCTTCTTTTTAATAATCAGCACTGCCATCCTCACCCAAGTACAGTATCTGAAAGAATGGTCGATATATGTTTCATCTGGCCTTCAGTGGTCAGGATAAGTCAATGAAAGCTGCTTCCAACAACCCATCCAAGCCATTCTGATCCACATCTCCCCACTGGGAGGATGTGTGAGCAATTTTTATTCTCCAGGTGATCCAGAAAGTCTTCCACGTGACCATCAGCTCCAACAGCTTCCTTCTCAGGCACAATTATGCCTCCTAACTTTCTAGATTGCAATAACAGATGTAGCTAATAAACACTTTACTAAGCACAAATTTGGGTGGGAGCATTTCCTTGTTGGCTTTTTTCTCAGTTTTTTCTCCCCTACTCTTGACAACTTGCATTTAAAGAGCATATTTTGTGATTGGTTGGCTTCATTATTTATCCTTACTTTACAAGGTTTCATTGCAGAGCATATCCCCTTTTTTGTGCCAAAACTGCACTTTGATTTTCAACCTCCAGGACCTGCAAGGGTGTAGAGGGAAGAGGGAATGGCTTTGAAGGACAGGAGGAAGATCTGCTACCAAGACAATGGTCAGATAAGAGGGGCTTGAGCCCAGGCCAAGAAAATAACATGAGAAAACATCTCAGACAAGCCCTTTCCTAGTTCACATGAAGACGAAGTGACAGACTTGCAAAAGTCTGTTACTACAGCTGTTACAATAAAAGTAGTCCTGACCTGTATGACATTGGTTTCTTAGTCTACCTTGTACTGCTGGCAAAGGGACATATCTAGTAGGTGGGAGAAGAACAAACATTTTCAACTCATTTTTCATGTTGAGGAGGGGGGATTAGGAGGGACTGAAGTATGGAAATGAAATACTTTTTGTTTGGCTTTACATAAACGTAATGTACTCAAATGCATCAATTTTCCTAAGAATTACCAAATATTGTGCACTGAAAGTCAGCCATTTTGGTAGCAGAGTTTGTTTGTTTGTTTTTAGCCTTATACCTCACCTTTTGTTAGGCAATCTATGAAATGTACATAGCACTCCCTTCTCCCATTTTCCCAGCTACAACAGCTTTGTGAGTAGATTAGACTGAAAGAGGGTGAGTGACCCAAAGTCACCCACAAGCGCACCATTTCATTGTTTCTCCAATCACTTTATTTAAAAGCATGTGACTGAAGAAATTATGAAATCATACACCACCACCACCCTTCCTCCTTCCACCTCTTATTCTCTCTCTCCTAGAGAGAGAGAGAGGGAGAGAGAGAGATGATAGATAGATAGATAGATAGATAGATAGATAGATAGATAGATAGATAGATAGATAGATAGATAGATAGCAGGGGTAATGGGGTAATGTTAGCTAGCTCAGAAAAATAATACTTTGAAAACGTTTCAGAAAGGTGCAAACTGGCAACTTTATAAATGCTAGGCAAAGATCATAGCCAGTATGCTATTTCAGCTCTAGAAGATATTAATAATCTGAATAATTCTGGATTCAGCTGATGAAAGAAAAGCACCGCAGCCAAAGCAGACAGGAGCACTCAAGGTAATGTAAGGGGAACACGGTACCTTAAAACCACCACAGGGAAATGCCCAGCAGAGGGTAAATACTGGGCAACATCACCCCTAGCATGGAAGTACTTAATCTGGCTTAGGGAAAACTTTCTCCTGAAGAGGGTGCAGAAAGATTATCAGTTCTCATTGACTGGATATTAACAATCAGCCCTGCAAGGTACAGCGAATCAGGACCCTGACTCCACAGGATGACTATAGTTGTACTTCACTGAGATGAGCTATAATAACAGGAACTTGCAAGCAAGTCTGCCTGCATTTTCCCTTCCCTTTCTCTTGTACCTCAGGGGGTCAGGGTGGGGTGGATAGTCTGAGTCTCTTCCTAGCACTTTCCCACTCCCCGGGCTTAGTGCATACTTCTTCTGCACCTATCATTGTCCTAATGGCTTCTGGATGCATTCTCCAGGGTCATCTCTATGGCTCCCTACACTAACAGGAAGTGCTTAGTGAGTGAAGTGAAAGGATGTATAATATTGGAAAGTGATTAGAAGTCTTAATTTTGAAGAAAATTCCATTTGAGCATAGCCAGATGTATTCCTCTCACCCCTCCAAAAGAGAGGGAGAGAGGGAGAGGGAGACAGAAAGAGAGGGAGAGACTTAAAAACACAACAGTGAGCGGGGGAAAGATAGCAGAAGAAACCAAGGTGACATACTGTATATCTAGACTTCCTGATCTGAAAGTCAAAGTGAAAGTGGGACTCCCTTCACGGATTGTTACCTTGTAGTGCTGAAGAAGTTTGTGCATTTCAATTGTGTTACAAGCCAAACCACTGGGAGTTTCCACTCCAGGCAGGTTATACACAAGGACCAGACTAAAACTGATCAACTCCATATTCTGCCAAGAAGCCCAAATTGGACAATGTCAATATGATACTAGAAGATAAGCCTCTAGGTCAGAAGGTATCCAACAAGGTCCTGGGGAAGAGCAGAGAGCAAGTAAAAGTAGTACTGGTGCTTATGATAAGGCTGGATTAAAGCCAAAAGAAAATCCAGCTGCTGATCTGCCTGGAGGCAAAAGGCCAATTCTATGCTGTCAAATGTTGGAACACAGAATGTCAGACCTCTGAACCAAAACAAACGTGGTGTTGTCAGAGCAGAATTTCACTTGGGGATTACCTTTATTGACAGAGGAACAGAGAAAATGCGGCCACCTGATGTCTCAGTAGCTTTGGGTGATCTTGACCTTGATATCCTCCAGGTTTGACTCTCCAAATTTGAGTTGGAGGCCCTGTTACTTCTGCCCTGTCTGTGGGAAGAGAACAGGAGGGGGGACTCTTCAAACGGTAGTTGGGAGGGCTGTCTCAAATCATGACATTGTGGTGTTTTGTGATTGCTGTGATTGGTTCTCCTATTTTTACATTTTGAACCCTGTGTTAGCTGCCCAGAGTTGATATTTGCAAGTTGGACAGCCATTTAAATCATTTAATATATAAATAAAACAATTTCTCCCTGCAGACCTGCAGAATAGGGGAGGGTGCTTAAACACACTGTTGTCTTCCTGTTTCTTATTTATTATGCATTTCAGAAAAGCAGACACCCCCAGGGAGCCTGTCTCTCAAAGGGCCCTTCATCAAAACTCTTCCCAGTTGAGGCCCTCCTATCACCCAAGCAAGGGACTCCATATCCATGACACCCTTTCCAAGAAGCAACACCAACTATGTGACTGGGGATTGATTGGGTGAAATGGGGATTCAGTGGTTTCTTTGTCTGGATCATAGTGGCCCAGCAAATAGAGAAATATTGTTCCTGTGTTCACATCTTCACATCAGCTAGCTTCCCAGTTGCTTCACGGGTCAGGTTGTAGAGAATGATGGAAAAACAAAATGTGCACACACAATCCATACATGTGTTTAGCAATACATACGAGACAGAGAAAGAAGAGAGCGAGTTGTTTCAATAGATCCTCAGACAGAAAAATGAAAATCTGATTGCAATATTTTCACACTTTGCTGAGGTTTTGTTCTTTTCCCCTGTTACTAAAATAGGACTTTGGCTAGTCGTTTGTTTTTATGTTCCAGAAAAAGTTCCTAGGGCGTCCCATTTTTTTTCTTTTTTTCCTGGTGGCATGTTTTGACGTCATCCCTGAGCAAAAGCCCCATCGGTGTTTACACCTCTGTTGATCTTGGTCTGTGGGACGACAAGGGGGTTAAAGACCTGAGTATGTGTACGTTACCCAGAGGAGGAATGTTGGTGGGAAGGAGAAGGCAAAAAGGGAGCAAACGTTCAGCAGCAGCTCTTGGCTTTGCAAACATTAGTGCTGGCTCAGTTTTGCAAAAAGACCCTTCTGGATCCAAAAGGTTTTCTAACATGAAGCATCACCGGGGGGGGTAGAGGTTATCTCGCCACATTATTAAAAGGCTGATTTAGAACATTCAGATGGTCAGGCATCGTTATGCATTTAGGCTTAGGCCCCACTGAATTCAGTGGGCTCTAATCCACAGAAACGTTATGCAATAACAAACTGATTAGCTCCAAGATTCTTTGTTATTGTTTTAATATGGTAGGGTGTATATAAGTATGCATAGGGTTGGGCTGAGAGGCACTTTTTAAAATGTTTTTATTTCAAATGGTGTCATTTTAACATTAAATATCTTAAGTTCATCTTTGTGTGCTATTATGCAAAGATGTTATCCATGCAAAGATAATCATCTTTGTCACGCTGTTATGCACCATAGCCAGATCTTTATGCATTCAGACACCTGGGCAATTTTAAGATAGTTTGGGGTTGAATGAATTGTCCCTAAAGTCAACAAATAGTGCAGTAAGACAGTTTTCTTCAAAACGACTGAACAAAAAAAAAATCTTAACGCTAAAGAAAGTTCCTTGCCTAAGTTTCCATAAATGTCATCTGTGGTCACACCACCAAAACCCTCAATGACTGCTGTGTCAACTGTGTGCGTGTTATGGAGCATGGCTTTTGGTCAGAATGTAAAGTCAAATCTTACCAACCCACAGCTAAAATACAGTAATTGGTGTAGAGACAGAATGTCGTTTAGTCTCCTTAGCTGAACTAAAATACAGATTCCTTTTTGAGTGGGTGCATCTTGTGAAAATAGGCTGAAGGAGACACACAGAGAGACAAACACACATGTATATGGATACACTGGAAGGCTATTTGACATAATTGTTCTTTTACTGGCTACGTCCTAGTTTCAGTTATTCTTCATGGAGACGAACATCCAGTTATTATAATTATGAGATAATGTGGTTTACATTATCTGCAGTCATGTGTATTTCATTTAGTCCACATAGGACCCCCAGCCATAAGAAAACTAGGTAAATGGCCACACGTTCAGTTTGGTGCTGTTACCATGGGGTGGACCAAAGCAGAAATGAGGATGAAGGAGAGCAGCCTCCAGCAAAACCAAAAGACTAGGAGAACTTCTAGACAGCCAAGTTAATTTGCTTTCCTTTAGTCCATGGGGAACATAAGTATGTTAGCGGCAATGTCCATGGGTGGGTGAGAAGAGTGTCAAAATCTGCAGGTAGGCAGGTGTGGCTCCATGATCTATGCTCCTTTTGCATATATGTGTATGCATAGACAAAAGGGGCAGGACTTAGATCGCAACATTGGTTCCACCATCTTGCATATTTGGACCCCTTCTCCAGGCACCATTGTATGCCCTTGTATGCTGACTGATCTCTAGTCAGCTTCAGTAACAAGACAAGAAGACTGTGGAGAAAGTTAAGATGCAGTGATTGGTGGATTACCCTGTGGGTGGGAAAAACATCCCTCAATTGCCCCTCCAATATGGGTTGGGGCTGGGGAAGAAGGTAAGTTTTCACAGGTGGCTAGAGCATCATGCTTGGCCATCTGTTGCAACCATTCAATGTGAGCCCTGCTCTAGTACTCTTGGTTTGACCTGCTTGGCAGATCCCTGTAGAAGAAAATGCCAAACAATTGCACTGTAGGTTCTACAGTCACAGTTCACCTTATTCTAGGGGCATTTGGGTTTCACAAATTTGGAGCATTTCTTTCTACACCAGCCTGAGAAGCAAGCTGCTTAACAGAGATCCTGGTCTATCACCTTCTCTTCTATGCAGCTCTTCTGGGTCACATCTTTCCAGCAGCCCAGACTAAAAAGGCCACAGGGGTTGTCACCAGTAACTGGAGAGGAGCAACTGTTGAAGTCCACATGCCAAGGTTGAGAAAGACTGCTGTAAAGAAATACTGGCTGGAGCGCCTGTTTTGAATTTTCCATTGTGAAACTTGTACAGTAAAAGCAAAGTCTGTCCTAACTCCTGGTGACTACATCAACACATCTATGTTGTTTTCTTGTCAACACTACAAAAATGGCTTGCTAGTGCTTTTTGCTATACCATGGACAGCCAATAAAATAAACAAATGGCTCAATGAAGAAATCAACCCAGAGTTCTCACTTGAGGCACAAACGTCCAGACTCAAATTATCATATTTGGACACATTATGTGAAGACCCAGCTCCCTTGAGAAGTCCCTAAAGCTGGGAAAGGTGGAAGGAAAGAGAAGAAGAGGACAACCAGCAGCAAGGTGGACAGACTCAGTTACAGTGATGATCGGTGCACCCTTGGAAGACCTAAAGGACCAGGTTGGGGAACAGATCATCATGGGAAGAATCTATGTATGTTTTCAGTACAAGTTGACACCAACCTGATGGCACCTAATCAATATATCAGTAACTTTTTCTAGGATGTTTGTTGAATTTCTCAACCCATGCCCTGTAAATTCCTGGTGGTCTCTCGTCCCAATGCAGCCAGCTTCCAACTGATCTAATAACCCATGGAATCGTTTAATTTAGGTTGCTGCTGGTTTTCCTCCCAGTCTGAAAGAAAAAGAGGATGGGTATGGTCCTTTGATCAGCACTTGGTCAAAAAGACTACAGGCACAGAATCAGCAGGATGCTTTCATTCTTTTTTTCCCTTTTTAAAATGAGTCTTCAGGTCCTGTGCAGCGGAATGCTGATTTGTTCATTCTTTGCAGTTTGCTTATATAGCAATTCTGTGGCTTCTGTTTGTGTTTCAAGGTTCGGTTGGTGCTCTACCCAGAAAACAGACTGACCTCATGGTTTAGAAATGCAGCTTTGCAAACACTCCTCCATTCTCAGCCAGTGGCTGCCCTCTGGGGTAGTGGGGGTGGGGGGGAGCTTCACTTTCCATGAACTAAAAGCACCTAATCTCTACAAAACAAGACCGGGCAAGCAAAAAGTTGATATTGACCAGAAAGGCTGCTGTTCTGTTTTGACATACCTTTGTTCCATCTGCTCAGCCATCCCCAACTTGGGAACCTCCCAATTCAACTCTCATAACTCCTAGTCTTCTTCAATCTAACTGTGCTGGTGAGGGGTTATGGGACTTGGGGTCCAACACATCTAAAGGGCACCAGAAGATGAGAAACTACCTTAGCTATTAGCAGAAGCAAAGCCACATTCAGCAAGAACTGTAAACTGCAGGGACATAAATGTCTTGCTGAGAAGCTGAGAAGCAAAAAGAGATGTCTAAGGAATGGAAGCAGGAGAACCACTGAGGAGGAGGAGGTCCGGCTGGTAGCGTGAGCCTGTAGGGGTGGAGGCAGAAAGCTCAGAATGAGATGAGGTTGGCAAAGAATGCAAACTATAACAAGGATTGGGAAGCATGTCCAAATTAAAAAAGAATAATGGAGGCTGTTGATCTGTTGTACAGAGAAGGCTGAGAAACCACAAGAAGAAGAAAACTACCGTCTTCTCTCAGAAAAGGTGATAGACTTTCCAATAAAACTAAGAAAAGTGGGGTAAAGGGCTGCTTCTCAAGACCAATAAATAAATAATAAAGGCCTACCTTGCCATCTTCAGCAAATTCATGTCTCCAGGGCCAGGCAATTTACACCCAATGTTACATGTTGGAGGAGCCAGCAGAAATGATCTCGAGAGTAGGACAAGGTTGAAATTAAAAGAAAAGAAGTTCAAGTTGACGACTGGGTGGAATTTCAGTAGAAGAGACTATATAGCTCAGGGTTGAACTGTGGGGTCCTTGGTGCCCTCTGAGCTTGGTTGTTGGCTTGCAGACATTTCATGACCCAACTAGGGAACATCATCAGTGAAAATTCAGTCTGAAATAGGTGGAATTCCCCGATAGTTATGTTTATTAAGTGGCAGACTTAGGACCCTAAGTCACAGAAGTGCTGAAAAGCACGGAGTAATTGATTTACTCAGGAGGAGGACTTTGCTCATGAATGTTCCTTCCAGCCAATTACTTACTAAAGGCTGATGGCTATGTCAAGATGGAACTCCTCAGCCTGGAGCATCAAAGCTCACAGGTCTTCAGGTCACCATTGCAGCAACATCTGTAATCTCGTCTGATATGGTGCCTTCATTCTTTGCTGCTCTGGCACTGCTGTATGGAACCTCAAAATTTGAATCTTGGCACCTAATAGCTTTTAGCTATTTTGGACTGTGGGTCCTGTGAGTCCCTTAGCGTATGTATTGTGAAATCAGGATTGCAGTGCAAAACTCTAAAGATCTATATGACTTATGCTTTGCCTCTTTCAGGACCATAGTCTCCAAATAAATGCCCCCCACCCCTCCATCTCCAATGGTCTGGCCAGGAGCAAGTGCTATGTGTACCCTTCCCTGGTGAAAATCTGGAAAATGTCATTCTCAGTGACAGCAGAACAGGGAGGTTAGGCTGAAGTTAGGCTGGCCTAGCCTTTTATCCTTTAAGGAAGCAGTTGAGTTTGATTTTTAAAGATTTTTGAAAAAGACTTTTAACATCTGGATGTTATGGAAGTTTTTAATAACCTACAGTAAGCTGCTTAGAGTTGTTCAGTAAGGGACATACAAATAATTATAAATAAATAAATAAATACTTGTGGTTATGAAATGCATTGGTTGTAGGACTATAAATGTATGCCCATGAAAGGAAAACAAGGCATAATTTGGGAAGATATATGAGTAACCAATGGCTAGCTGAGATTATGTAGGTTTTGGCAGGGCCCATCATCTGTCTCCTTTCAGCCAGCCTCACCAAAGAGACAGAGAGCTGGGCCACTCCATCCAGCTTGCTTGAGTCCTTTGGCGCCAGCAAGAATAGAAGCAGCCAGAGATGTTCCACCAAACCCTAATGGTGGTTCTCCCCTAACTCTCCTAAGCTTCAGTGTCAATTCTTGCCATCTTTCCTATCTAAAGCTTCAACTCCTTCTCCATCCAAGGGAAAATTTGGCAGAGGACATTTAACTGACCCTTACTGACTGAGAAGCTTTAGCTGTTCAGAGTTGGTTAATGGTTGGAGTGGCATATAAGCCTTGGATGGATGGATGGATGGATGGATGGATGGATGGATGGATGAGAGAGATGAGAGAGAGAGAGAGAGAGAGGATTCTTCCAAGTCTAGATAAGCCAGACATATAATGAAAAAATATTATCAAACAAGAAGGAAAGTGCTAACTTACCCACAATTCCTGTGTCACCTAGGTCTAAACTGGATGGTACGATGTCACACTCAATCTACTGAGCAATATTGTATTTCTAAATGTCAGTAATCCCTGATTTTTATTCTGTTTTCCTAGTTACAAGCTTGGCTTTCAAGGCCTTTTCCAGGGGCAAGAATTCAGTCCAAATGAGCTGAGCCTTGCACTTTTGAACCTGTTGAAACACACAGACCAGCCTCTCTAAATCAACTTCAAGACAGATGACGCCAAGTGTACCACTCCTGGCTCGTAAAATGATCTGTGGGGAATTAATGGGATCACTCAGATTTTAAGGAGCAAATGACCAGTAGTTCTGCAGGCTGCCACAGTTACTCAGATCTCCTTTCTGATTTGGGCTGAATAAATAAACCATGCTTTCTAATTTGGAATGGGATAAATCATTACATGTGTATGCTGAAACTGCAGTGCTATACATTTTTCGGAACCCCATTCCAAACCAAGCTCCCGAACATCTCCGTTTTCAAATATTTGCCTCTCCTTTTTTTAAGAAACAAATTGTACTATGAATGATGATGGTAACTCAATCTAAAATCTAGGAGACTAGGACTACTGCAGTGGGCTGCAAAATACTGGGAAGAGTTAGAGCTTGGCTGACATCTTGTTACTCATCTGCATGTTTCAACCTGCATATCATTGCCCTGGGACAGACCTAGGGCAGACCCTTACATTCAACAGAGAAGGAAGCCAACTTAAATGCCTTGCAGGCTAATTCACATTAGCAGTTTCTCACATGCTGGGTCTTTCTTTTGACTGGGTAGGGCTGTTCTAGATCACGCAACTAAAATTTACATGCTCAGAGGCATGCCAAGAACTGGAGAACAAAATGTATTTTCCCGAGGGCTTCAGGAGTTCAGCATTCAGACATAAAGGGAAACTAGATGCTTTTCCTGTTAGCTGGGCCTCTCAGCTTCTTCCTAGCTGTCATGAAGGCTTTGGGGAGAGAATGGCCGTTTCTCTAGCATCAGTAAGGAGCTGAATGTGGGAACGCTTAAAATGTACCAGTTGACTTAGTGAATTGGTCCCAAAGGGGTTAAATGTAACCCCAAAGAGATTCAGTCATGCAGGAGTCAAACTAACTCCCCCCTCCTCCAGTCAGTTGGGTTGTGGGAACATTGGGTTACTTCACCCAGGCAATTGACTCATTTTTTTTCATATCCAGCCCTCCACGATAAAGAATCAGGGGCATCTGCAGGGGGGAGAGGGGGCAAAAAAGTCAGAACCACCCTTTTTTGTCTGAGTCGTATGCGTGTTTCATGTCAAAAAGGGGCAGAGCTCCAACTGCGGCTGCCACCTTGACTTTTTTCCTTTCCTTCTATAATTTGTTTTATTGTAAAACATAAGTAGTACATTATATTATTTGAGTACAGTTGTATTTATATAATACTGACTGGAGATTATTAATGCTCTGATGTTTAGATAACTTGACTTTTTGACGTCCCTTCCCTGGACCTGCTGCTGGAAAGAAATGGTAACTGAAAAACCAGCTGGCCCGTTGCAAAAGTCCATCCTAAGATCCAGCTGCACCCATTGGCTGCAACAGCCAAGCCACACCCACTATTCCTGCCTGACCAGTAGGGAAAGGGCTAAGAATATAAGGAAGCATTACCAATGTTCTCCTGCTTCAAGGGTTAAGGGATGTTGAGGCATTTTTCCAGGGAACGTGGGTGGGGATTTTGTGTTCCCCAAATGGTGGGTTTTGACAGTAATGTGACTGTCTGTTGCCAGATCTACCAATAAAGACATTTGACTGAGTTAGCAGCTGACTGGGTTAAGTGTATTTCAGGAATAGGGCCAAGAAACAAGAGGAAAGGAATGTAAAGAAGCCTTTAGGTTTTCATAGGCTCCTTTAAGTTATTGAAAAATGCCATGAGGGTCATGAGTACTGGAAAGTGCCTGTGTCTACTGTTGGGTGTTTTAAAAAAAAAAAAAAAAGTTATGGAAAGTTTGAAGAACTTGGTTTCTGGATTTTTTTTTTTCCAGCCTCTTAATAGCATCAGCCTTCTGGGTCATGTGACCAGAAAGAAGGTGGAGGAAGGCTTAGGAATGGAGCAGTCAGCAACACTCTGAGCTTTTCCCCATTTGCTTCTTCCAAAAGGATGCATTGCGGGACATTTTCCTCAATTTTTTTCCTCTGGCAATGCTGGATGGATCTGGCCCGTTTTCAGTCCTGATGTTTCTTTCTCCAGCGTCTATCCCTCACGCCAAATTTGATTCTTTTCTATTCAGGTTTCAGAGAGTTATCCTATTGATGGACAAACAGAGAACGCTCAGTGTCCCTTTACATGTATACAGTCATTTCTTTCGAACAGTCTAGTGCAGTGTTTCTCAACCTTGACAACTTGAAGATGTGTGGACTTCAACTCCCAGAATTCCCCAGCCAGCTGGCTAGGGAATTCTGGGAGTTGAAGTTCATACATCTTCAAGTTGTCAAAGTTGAGAAGCTCTGGTCTAGTGGGTTGGAAATAATACAAAAGGAAGGGGGGGGAGACACAAGGAGAAAACATAAAAATGTAGAAATTGGTTTGAAGAAGGGTATGTGAGGAAGAAAAGTAAGTATGTTTCTCTGTGTGTGTTTAATGATGGTTTATAGGTTGGGTAGTATTGTGTGTGTGTTTCTCAGATCCTCCCCAGTTCATCCCCTTATAGGAATTTTCTTGTGCTTTCGTAAACATGGAAAAGGGCATATGTGGCTCATATACACCTCTGCCTTTTATTTAAGATTTTATTAAGAGTCTTGGCTCTTTCCTGGTTTAGATTGTAAATCTCTGGACTGCATGCTCTGTGCTGGGTGTTTTATTAAGAAAGACATAAATTCATAACAATAAAAAAGTCCCAAATGCTTTTGTAAAGGGATAGATAAATTCATGGAAAACAGCAGATCATTGCTTAATTCGGTTTTAATTTGCTTGATTTTTTGAATTCTATCTTTGGTTGTTTGCTGTTTTTTTACACCGTAAACCACCTTGAGTAAATGCACACTGACCAAAGGGAAAATTTGCACTAAGTAGCTATATGAACCGAGAACTGGACCCTATAAGAGGGAGACAACTTCTGACTTTTCAAATGCTATGGAAAAATCACGTGATTGACAGGGTCATTTCCAGGTTCTCACCTGAGATTCCAGCAGTGTTTGACTGGTTCTCTTGAATGTAGACAGCCAACTACTTGTGCCTTTCAGCTTCTCCAATCCAAGTAATACAGTTCATGCCTAGACAGTCCTTTGCATTTTATGTTGAAATCATCTGAGCAACGCTGACTATCAGCCACTAGGAAAAGCACAACTGAGCAATTATGTGTTTTTGAAACTTCAAGAGAATTTATGAAAAGAATTCTCCTTTCACAGGCAGATTTTCTGAGAACCTAAGTTTGGGAAATGGGTTTACAAATCAGTTCTTCCAAATGGCACTTTGTTTGGGCTATACAGCCACAGTTACCCCCATAGGAAACATTGTATGTGCTGAGAATTACCCATATTCCGAGCACCTATATAATGGGAACACAAATCAACCTTTCAATAGTACAAACTCACTGCAAGACTTAATTTCCAATCTTCCATACTTTTCTCAAACATTACTTTTATCCCACGTATCCAGCTTTCAGAGATGCAAAACGTTCTAATTTAAAGATCCATTATAATAACTTTGCTCAAACATTACTTTTATCCCTGGATATCCCACGTATCCAGCTTTCAGAGATGCAAAACATTCTAATTTAAAAATCTATTATAATAACCCTGAGAAAATCCACACAAAAGTCTAGCTAACTGAGCCTGTTTTTGTAAAGTACCTAGGAGAACAATGATTGAGTCTCCAGGCTATTTAAGAAACCGCTTAAAAACAAATTAAGACAGAGAATCCACTGTAAATGAACAATTCATCTCTAAGAAACATGGAATGAGAAGGAGACATGGGTGAAGTTGTTTACTCATCCCGTCAGCCTAATTCAGTTTGCTAGGCTGAGTATGTCCCACATGTTCATCTTGTTAAGGCAGTGTTGTCCAAACTTGGCCACTTCAAGATGAGTGGACTTCAACTCCCAGAATTCCCCAGCCAGCATGGCTGGCTGGGGAATTCTGGGATTTGAAGTCCACTCATCTTAAAGTGGCCAAGTTTGGACAACACTGTGTTAAGGCATAGACTCATAGATGCATTCCCACTTGCAGCTCAGAGTGACACCAAAATAATGCACCCCTGTATTCACATGATGCATGCTCACCTTACCTTCAGCCTTGAGTTAGACATCCTTATTTAATGATTTCAGTGTGTCATCACTTTGTGACACAAATACCTATTTTTAATCCAGCACCGTCCCAGCACACCTTCTAGGTATGTGAGATTTATTGTGCTTCACCACCAGTTTTGAAAGAAGCAAAGTCCGTTGCGCTGTCACAGGCATTCGAAAAGCATGATCTGTTTGACCACACTGGAAGGTGCACAACCCTTCCCCTGTGGCTAGTATCAGCTGCTGCCAGGTCTCTTCCAGTTTTTGGCTTAGGTTCCCTGATTCCTTCTTGGTTGCTCCCCCCCCCCCCCACTTTAATGTTATCAACTGGTCTGCAGGCTGCCAAGCAGAGACAGAAGTGGAGAAAAGAACTCTGGTATTTACATTAGGAAAGAAGAAGTTTCTGATAAAAGGTCCCATTAGTTGATGCTTCTGGAGCTGTGCATTTCCACCAGTTTGGGTGGCCTCGGGTGGTCTTCCTTGATGCAAGAACAATCGCTCTAATTAAGTAATCCCAATCTTGTTTAGTTCGAAGGAAATCCTGATGCATTGAAGTGGCTTGCTGAATAGGACATGGGTTTAGTACTGGAGCCCAAGAGAAGGGATGTGGGGTTGAAAATATTATAAAATATTTAAGATTATTATTTCTTTAGCCCAGTTCTTAGCCATCTGTCAAGTCTCCTGAGGTACCCTACAACTTAAAACATCCAGTTTAGTATCAGTATCCAAGATTCATACAGTCACCAGATATTTTTAAACAAATATGGGCATTACTTTTTAAAAGCATAAGAAGGTCAAAACTTAAAACCAGCTTATATGAAAAATGTAGCAAAAGCCTTTTGGTTAAAAGCTGAAGAGAATAAGCACTTTTTACAAAGTCTTTTAAAGCTGTAAAGGGAGTCAGCCATGTATCTCTTAGGTCGGAAAGAAATTTCACACAGCGGGATCCACCACTGAGAAAACTCTATTTTTAGTCCCTGCCAACCTGGCCATCCAGTCAGGAGGGCCTCTGATGATTATCCTAGAACAAAGCAGGCAGTGTTTCAGACAAATCAGAATTTAAACCCTTTTAGGCTTTCAAGGTTGAAACCAGTCCTTTGACTTGCAGTTGGGAATCCCATGGTTGGCTGTAATATTCTCCACCTGCTGACACTTCCAAATAATGTTCCTGCACTGCAGTGTCCAAGATGTAACTGAGACTAGATCTATTAGGCTATCCAGGTATACCAGAAGTGCAGATGTCCCATCCAAGTGGCCCAGATATCTGCCAGGGAAGCCCAACGCACTCAGCCGCCTAAAGCTTCTTCCACTCTGTCCTGACCTGTGACTTCTTTAATGTCTCCCCTTTTCCTTCCTGCTGCCATGTTTCCTGCTTCTTCTGCTTCTTTCATACCCGCGACACTGGCCCCCTTCACCACCAATTCCTGCCCTCGGCCGTTATCTCCACAGCCACTACTTTTCTAATCATCCTGCTCTTTTAACCCTTGTTTCCACTTGTCACCTTTCCTTCTTACACCAAGACAGAACCCCAGTGGTCCATGTGCTCCTTAGGCTGCTGCTGCTGCTGCTGCTGCTGCTGCTGCTGCTGCTGCTCTTGGAATTATTTTGCTGTCTCTACAGCCAGAGAAGAAGAGAGAAGGATAATGCAAGTGACTCTGCCTAAGTGGAATTTGTGTGTGTGTGTGTGTGTGTGTGTGTGTGTTTTAATTTGATGTCACCACTCTTTTTCCCAGGGCCAAACCCACCATTGGACCTGGCCCTGTTCACTTCTGAAGTGCAGTGGTCCCAGTGTGGCTCTCCAGATTAGGGGCAGCTGCTGGCTCCACAGACATTTGTGTGGATGCCCCCCAAAGTCTCGCTTGGCTGCAGTGTCACTGGTTCTCTGAGAACGAACCTTTGCAAACTTTTTCAAAGAATTGCAGAGCTGTAGAGTTGGAACCACAAGGATCATCTAGTCCAAGCCTCTGTAATGTGCAGGAAAACCAGTTAAACCATCCTTGAGAAGTGGTTGTCCAGCCTCTTTTTAAAACTGCCAGATATGAAGAACTCTTTACCTTCTTAGGTAGATGTTCCCCTGTGGTAGAGATCTTACCATCAGGAAGTTTTTCTATATATCTAAACAAAACTCAACTAATGCCAGTTAATTTCTCTAGACAGGGAAATTAGTTCTTGATCCTCTTCCCTGTAGCTGCCCTCTATTTACCTGAACGTGGCTATCATGTAAGGAGAGAGATGAACATGACCCAGGAGACCTGTCAAACTAGAGGATGCCTCCCTCTATTATGATTTTATTTGGCAAGTACAAGTAAGGCTCTCCCTGGCTGTAAGAGTTATGTGTGATATATGAGATGAATAGGCAAGCTTAGAGAGGCAATTATATCATAGTTTAACAAGGAGACAACTACTCTTCTGACAAATCTTGGTTAAGCATGATAAGAGCAATATCAGACCTTACAATGATAGCATTTTCACACTACTTATTTAAGAACCATTCTATTAGCCATCTCAAATGTGATAATAAACCAACTCTTCAACATAGGGATGAATATTAATTTTCTGAACTTATTGTGGAACACACTACTTCAAAATGTTATTGCTATTTCAAGCTATTTTAAATAAAGTCTCCTTCTGCTTAAAAGTGATAACTTTGATTTTGGCTAATAAAAAGAAGTCCTCTCTTCTTGTACTTGTTTGCTCACAGCAAGGTAATGAAATAAAACAGATTTAAAAAAAAAAAAACACTAAGATGTAATCAAGTGTGAAAATATTTTTCTCTTCAGTCAGTAATAATGCAATCATTCTGTTAGGCACAATAGTGCAGTTGTTCCAGCTCCTGATACTTCAGGATCCCAATTCAACTTCACACACTTAACAAGAATATCACAATGAAAGGAGTCATTGCATGCAAGTTTCAGTAGTTCATAAGCTCTTGCAGACTTATCAGAATTAGTTTTCAGGGTTTGTTAAATGTTTATGGTGAGTTTTCTAAGATAAGTTGTATGTCAGGATGGGCTGAGTCACATGCGTGCATGTTTGCCTTTATACCCCCCAGGTTCTCTGTCATTCACAGGAACAAAGTCAGAACACATATTTCTTAGCATGAGACCAATGAGCCAAAACTCAGCCATTCAAAATGATATATCACTTATCTTGTGAAACTGTATGCTTCTCTTGCTGGAGATTATTCTTCGCAAACCAAAAGGGATGAGAATCCCTGAAGGAACTGTTTAAGAATTATGCTTTACCTGGAGGGGACAGGTAGGAAGAAAGGCTAACCTTCTTGTTTTCTTCTCATTCTGCAGCAATCGCATCTTCTTGGAAATCCACATGGCTCACAGAAGACAAAAGAAAGCAGCGTGTTGGGAATTACAATAAACATGTCACATACATCATGGATGTAAAACTTTGCCTCCACTACATCATACTATGAAGTACCTGTGGACATCTGGTGGGATCCTTCTCTTTCCCACCTCTTGAAAAAGATATGTGCTCATTTAACTCCATCCACGCTCGAAGGTTGGGGTGTGGGGTCTACACACACAGGGTGAGTTTGTTCCCTTCAATGGCCTGCTCTGGCTTGTGTGTGAGGGGCATAAGGGGCTCTTTATTGCCGAGGCTAATTACTGACTTTTGTACGCCTCTTCTTTTTGGTGGAGCAGGGCTAAAATGCATTAAATAAATCACCAAATAAACAAATCCTGCAAGGAGGTTTCTAAAGTAGGTGCCTCGGCTGATTCTGGTGAAGCAGGCCTCCTGTTTGCGCTTCATGCTGCTCTTTGGAGATCTGGCCCCAGAGCCTCCCTGTTTCTGGCCCGAAGACAACATCCCCAATGCTTTCTTTGTTTCGCAGCTAATCACCGACTTGGCTTCCTTGCTGCTAACTAGGTGAGCCAGAGAAAGTGATGGAAAAGGGTGTTTGTTTTAATGCAGCAACAACTAGCTGCATTAATGTGCTTACTCTGTTCCCTAAGAAAGCGCTGCTTTATCTGAGTTTATTAAGTGGAGTCGGTGTGTCTGACAGCGAGTAGCCTCAACAAAGAAAGCAAAGCAGCTCCTCCGGTAAGGTAGGAAGGTAAAAAGTCCAGCTGAACAAGGCGCCTCCAGTTACGGCTTGAAATACAAGATTTGGAACTTTTTCTGTTTGGAACTCATTTCAGAATGGGAGCGGAAGGCTTGCAGTCAGAATCGCGTTCTGCATCCCTGCCTGGGAACCTGCTTTGGGCCTTTGTGAACGGAATGCGAAAAGCAAAGGTAACCACCGGTTGGTCCGCAGGGGAGCAGCGAAAAAACTCAAGATGGCCGCCACAACCGTGTGATCAAAGCCCCATCCTTAACGTTGGCTGTGAGCAGCGTTCCAAAGGCCCTGTTAAGGGAAAACATTTATCGCGCCAGCTAAAGTGCAGACTTTTGAGAATCCAGCTCTCTTCAGTGGATGAGATGTGGCAAAAGCAGGCAAAGAAGGAAGGAAAGCAGAAAAAAGGAATCTTTGATTTGGTGCAGAAGCCACAAAATCACAAAAACCATAGGAGAAGAGATTATAAATGTTCATTTAGCATTGACTTGATGCTGTGATGAGTGCAAGTTGCATCGGCCCCTCAAAATGTCTGGGAAGGGAAAACTAAGGGAAAGCCAACGCAGAAATATAAATCTATTACTAGATTCTTCTTAAATCCACATATGAAACATGAGTTTCTTGGCCCAGGAAACAGAGAGAAATTAGAATATAATGGGAGCAAAGCTCTAGATAATTTTAGATACCATGCAAGCTTAAAAAAAGGGGGGGGGGATTTTTTTTTTATCAATATAGCAGTGAAGTCAAGTTACAAATTGGGCAATACCACTTAAAAATTCAAAAGAATGTTAAAATTATATTAAATGTCATTTCTTTCTCTACCCAGTCGGAAACATGATAGATTCCAGGTTATCTTGTTCACGTGTTACGCATATACATGATGCATAACTCTGTTTACAAGTAAATGACCAGTAAGTCACCAACCACAATTTTGTAGCAACCCCAACATCAAATCCACACAGTTGCCCTTGGCTTTATTTTCAACCACCCATACCCCTTGTTTTGACTTGAGTGGAATTGTTCTGAGATGATTAGAAATGAAATGTAGCAGTTATATTGCTCTGTCTTATCAAAACAGCTCTATTCTAGTCAATAAAGCACCACTATATCATGTTTACATCCCAGAGATTAAAAACACACACAGAACATCAGGGGTTCAAAAT